>NW_026623668.1:79249-137710 GCF_030028575.1 Malurus melanocephalus
ATAAAACAGGGAGTTGGACTCTGCTGAGAGTCCAACGGTACTTGTGAGTTCCTTCAATCTCAGGATATTCCATGATTCTTCAATTTCTGAAAAATGGTCATAGCTTCCTGTTTCTCTGACTACAGCAGGGGAAAAAAATAAAAACTGAACACAATAGAGCATACCCTTGTTAACCACATACAAGTGCTCCTCCCCAGCAACTTCTCTGCTCAAGTAGCTCTCTGTGCTTGACCCCAAGGCCATTCAGATAATTCAGAGATGGAAAGACTTAGAGACATATAACCACTTTCTGTAATGCTTTATTGAATAAACTGTACAGCCTAATTGGAAAGCTAAGATGYTGTCATTGATTCATTATTTCTATTATTTATTAACTGCATTAACCCAGACATARTCCTAAGCAAGGACTCCGGTCATGATAATTTACATAAAATTGACCTGCTTGTCTGTAGAAAAATGCTATTTTCTTGAAAAGGACAAAACATTATGGTAATACAGAAGGAACATTGCAACACTCGTTCAAACAGAGAATTGGGATCTTACAATTCATGAAATACTTTTATAACTTTTGGTTTCATGTACACAGTGGCACTCTCCTTCTATGACCTGATGAGGAATCTGGGCTTGATCAGACCTTGTTGGTCTCTACAGTTTCCTGAAAGAAAGCTGTAGTAAAGGTGAGRTGGGTCTCTTTTTCCAAGTAAGAAGACAAAAAGGCCTCAAGTTGCACCAGGGGAGGTTTAGGTTTGATATTAAGAAAAATTTCTGCACTGAAATGGTTGTCCAGCATTTGAACAAGCTTTCCAGGGAAGTGGTGGAGTCACCATCCCTAGTGGTGTTTAAATGACATGTAAATGTAGCACTTAGGGACACAGTTTAGTGGTGGTCTCAGCAGTGTTAGTTTTATGATTAGACTTGATGATCTTAAAGGTCTTTTCCAACCTAAAGGCTTTGTGATTCTGTAAGAATATTGTGAAAATTTTATTGTGAATATTCTTGATTTCAGCAAGAATATTGTGAAAATTTAAAAAAATAAGGAAGTGTAGGTAATTTTGGATTGCATTTTCCAAATATGATTGAAAGATATATTAAGGTATATTCGAAAGATTCCTACCAGGAATGACAGAGTGTTTCTCTTACACAGTGAGATATAAAAAGTTGTCTTTCTTTGAAAGTTGGAAAACAARAAGAGCATAACACAATGTGGACATGCTATATATGCAAAAGTTCAAGTTCAAATAGTGCAAGACGTGTTTATGTTTCAATGATAAAKCAACCATCTAAGAAATTCCACTTTATTTTTTCTTGTCTTTGAATGAGTGGGAGTGTTATGAATAAAATGTTGTTCAAGGAGGTGTATAAATAAATTGGTATAATTAGGTGTCATAATTAAGGTGCCCATTGCTGTTCCAGACACATTTACATAATTATCAGTGCTAAAATGAAAATAATTGTTTGTCAGAATTTCTTCTGTTAAGATTGATAGTTYCTTAGTTTGTACAGTTTTCTCTAAGTATTTGTTTAGAAAATATTCTGAACTCTGAGCATAAAATGTCTACATGCAAGCCAAWATCTTCATAAATGAACAAATGAACAAAATGTACCACACCCTACAATTCAGATAAAATGTATGGCCTGGTATCTCGTTATACATCTTTTGCATAGAGGCCAGACTCTGTGTGCTTTCAAAGTACTGTCTGAGACTTCTATATGCTTTGTARGTAACTGCTTTGCAAAACAGAAAGAGGAAAAATGTCTTGCTTTGTGAGAAATTATTAGCAAAGAAAAAATCCTTTAGACTGGTTCTTCAGTGCAGTTTCTTTTTCACAATTTGCTTTTATGAGTTGTATTCCTTGTTAGAGTACACTTASACAAGTATCAGGAAGCAGAGAATAGAGTAGTGTGCCAGCTTTTGCAATGCAGATTTTAGATTACTGACTTAGAAAAACAGCTCAGATTTAGGCCTAACCARTCGACCATATTGAGTATTGTGAAAACCTAGGCTTGTTTTATTCACTGTMAGCCTAACCAGATATGCTAAGTGTAAATGTTTTTATGCAAAAAAGAAATATTTTAGCAAAATTATATTTCTTAGAGATAAACAATTGTGTATCTGTATAAAACACAATTGTGCACATGGTAAGCTGCAGTTATTTAAGATAGTGTCACATGTGTGTAGAAATAATAAATTTTTCAAACCCTCTAAGAACATTTAGAAACAATGAAAAATATTATTCATACACTTCCTCTGATTTTCATAGGTCCAAAATTTTTCCTTTTCCCCTAATCTTACCCTTCAAAATTTCTCTTTTTCTCAAATTAGAAGTTTAAATTTTCTGGGACATTATCGATTAAGCAGGGATCCAAAGCCACAAACAAATAAAAATTAAATAATATCCCAATAGCAGATAAAGTTTTATCAGGGGAGAAGGGATGGGTAAGGTATAGAGTGTTCTGTTCTGTTCACTATTAATTTAATCTTCATTTGGTAGAAGARCATCTCCATCAATATCAGAATTAGAATCATAGCATGTATATAACTAAAGATTTATTTTTCAGTAGTTATCTGGCAAACAATATAAGGAATGAATGAGATTGGAAGATTTTCACGTACTTATACACGTTATTTATATATGTGTTTATATTCACATTTATTATTTCTATATGYATATATTTGAAGAGATGGAGGTACCTTTTTTTTTTCTTGGACAGTTTGCTTCTAAAAATACTGTTCTGCATTTTGTTCTGTAACACAAGAACAGGTTTAAAATGGGCAGCATCAAAAGAGAAATTCAGCATGTCTCTATTTCTTGCATGATAATGAGAAAGAAGGTCTTACTGAAGAAATGTGTATCCATTCTTTTATTTCTGGCAGAACATCAGTGCATTTACATCACTGAGAGTAATGAATAAATAATCAAAACTTTTTGATTAAATTTGGCAAACTTCTCACATAATAGTAATGTAAATGTAAACTATCCATCTGACCAAGAAAATAATCTAAATATATACATCTGAGTAAATACACCATTATATGACCAAATTGTTTTGTGATTTGATTTTACAATTAAAAATAYAATTTCAAAATTTGCTTGCAATATTTACATTTTTTTCAATATTTTTTAGCTCGTCTACTTCTAGCAATATCAACAGTTGTATGAAAAGCCATTAAAGCTAATCTTGATTTATTAAGAATAGGGGTGACATCAAGGTCTTGTGTATCCAGCTTCCACCTACAGCCCTTCTATCTTTAATAACATTAAACTTTCTGTGCGGTAGAACATTATCATAATTTTAAACACACAAACTAAACCAACTTGAAATTCTCCCAAAGTAGTAAGGGTCTTTTATAAAAAAGAGATGGCRTAGAGAAAAATAAGCACCAGATGCTCACAAGAACTCTGCTTGCTAGACCTTTCAGCCTGATTTCACATAAGCAGTTCTGCCAGCCCTTTTAAATCATTCGTGCTATAGATTTAGACCTAGCTGGACCACAGTTTTTACTGTGGAGTGACACCACTCCAATTTTACAGGCGCAGCACTAAAAAAACTTGTCAGCAAAGAGCATCCTCCAAGATCCTGTGAGTGAGCTTTCTACCCTGAGAACCCTCTAGAGAGAAGACTTTGCTACTGCCTCTTTCATGCTCAAAGTAGGCTCTYATCAGCAACTGGAAATAATATTTTCCTATGAGAAAAGGAAAAAATGAGAAAGAATGTTTGCTATGCAAGTGGACTTTAACCTATGTGGTAGTCCTGAAGGTAAGAAACACTCATGGGGACTTAATTCGATCTTGGATAAGAGGAAACCTAGACAGACTACTGTCACTTTGTCACCGTAAACAATTTTAAAATGAGAAAAAAATGAATCTCTAGGTAACAATCACAACAAAAAAAAATCTGAAAACTGTAGGATTATATGTTGCTGATCACTTCAGGTGCTGTCTGAAGGCACCTGGGTGTCATCTAGTGCAACATCCCACTCAGAGAAAGATTGTTGCCAGCACAGGCTCAGGTCAGCCATACCTTTACCTCCATGTCTTGAAAAACTCCAAGGATGAAGATCTCACGGTATTTGAGAAAACATTACACATCCATATCACTCACTGAAACATTTTCTTAATTTTCAGATGGAACTTWCCAAACTGTAACATATGATTCCTTCTCCTTACTATATCATTTGTCAGTACCAAGAACAGCTCCATGTTTATCATTTTATTCAAGTAGCTGTAGGCTTCAGTTGAATCTCGCTTTTGTAACCATTCCACCAGAATAAATAAAATCAAATCCCTCAGCCTTTACCAAAAKGTCATGTACCAAGAGAATCCAAGCCATATTTAAGAAGCTTCTGCTGACTGCTCTCTAATTTCTCAACATCCTTCCTGAATCATGGGGTTATGACTAGAGAGAACCTTTAGATGTAGGGGGTTTAACTGTTTGTTTGAAACATAAATCCATTTGGGGTATCTTGGCAGTAAGAAAGGCACTTCCAGTGAGTAATTAAAAATAAGGCAACCTTGYTGCCTTATCCCTTCATTTCTCCATGGCTTTTAACTTTATCTGTTTTATTTATTTGTCCCATAGATAARGGGTTACTTTAAATAGTCACTAGGACAAAGAGGGCAAAGTTTTCTGATGTAGCCATGTAAGGAGATAGCATCATCAGAGGCCTTTGGTGCACAACAGCAGAAGACATGATGGGGTCTTTCTCCATTGCTCCTATGGCTAACAAYGTGGCCAGAAAAATAGAAGAGAGCGGGTAAAAAAATCATGCTGACAATGCAGTCACTTGCAACAGCCATCATCAGAGAAGCAAAAAGAAGATATTTGCTAATACCTTACATAATTTGAAGACTGGCAATCAAAGTGAACTTGATAAATGTATTTGGTTATTATCTTGCCTGATAATCTGGGTTGATGAGTGATATCATACACCATCATGCCAAGCTCTCACCCACTGTAGTCAGTGACAAACCTGCCCTCATGTCTTGTGGCAGCTTAGCCCTCTTCTTAGGGCTTTCCATTCCATGGGCAACAGCTGCCCTTTGCAGCATCCTCACTCACAGGAAAGCCTCAGAATTTTTGCACAAGATTCAAAACAGCTCTGAAAAGCCTTCCAGATGAGACAGTAGTATGAGTAAGGATCCRTTCTCTCTTCCCCACAAGCAGGTTGTAAGAGTTTTGCTGTGGAAAGTGAAAAACCATGTCAACATGAGCACGGTAACATCAGTTTTGCTCCAAAGTTCCTTTGTTGCTTCAGCTGTGAAATATGAAATAACTCTTCCTTAAACTGGGAAAAAAATATGAAAGACACAGTACAGCCCCCCACAAAAAAAAAGTAGCTCTGAATTCCTTGTCCTTCTTTACCAGGGAAAACATCATGCTTTGAATTCTTTCTAAATATAGTAGTGGTAAATCTGTAAGTTCCCTGGGGCAGAAACACTCTTTCAGGATGCTTCTGTATAGTACCTTGCACCACTCCCATGTGGTTTGCTGGGAGYTCTGTAACAAAATGAATAAGTAATGCTTCCAGGAAACACAGCAAACACAGACTACACTGCATCACCTGCTGCACAGAGCATCAAAACTGCTAAAAATGTCAGCTGAATAAACTTGCTCAATGCCTTACATGGAAGCAAACAGTACCTTTTCCTGAAGAGTGTTGTAAACATACTCTGAAACATGAAAATGGCATGTGTTGTTTAAGTGTAATAAAAAGTAAGGCACAGCTTACAGTAGTCCATTAGTAAATAGGTGAATATTAAAGGAAAAGTAATTTCTATGCATGTCATTATCACAGGTATCAATTGAAATCTAAAYCTTTTAAATGTACTTCTGTAAAAATTAAATTGGAATGAGTAAGTTATCTGKTTTTTGGCACTTAGGAATATTCTCTAAATTGTATCAATATTTCTTTAATTATGTTTAAGAAAGACGTTACTACAAAAAAAGTAGTCTGCAATAACAAGTAGTCCATCTTGGTCAATTATTCCCATGTGAGTAATAAATCCTCTCTATGTGCCTACTCAGCCAACAGATATGCTTGACTGAGTCGGGAGAATTGATAACCTCTTTGTAAAAAATCTATTACGCACCAGATCAGCATGTCCACAATCTCAGGACATGAGATTTTTCCTCCTTTTCCAACTCCTTTTCCTTCTCTGGAATGACCTCACTAGTGAAGGAATCAGGCATTTTCTGAGATTGGTAAACAGAATTTCCAGCAATATCTGTTCGGCTTTTTTTTTCCCTGCAAATAACTGACTAATATCAAACTTCAGGAAACTGAAGGAGTGCTCTTCGCCCAAGAAAAGACCAGTGTGATGACTTGTAAATTGCCATCAATCTCTTTTATGGAAACACTAAACACCAGTCATTCAAGCCTAGACTGTCTAGAACACAAAGCCACCATCAGCACAACCCACATAATAAGCAACATGTTGTCGGAAGCACTCAATAGTATAATCAATTATGTGCAGCTCATCCCCTGCCACCCAAAAGCCCTCCCTGAGTGAAGCTTTTACTTCAGTTCTCTGTTTTGCCAACCCCAGCTCTTTTATATTGAGATGAGGTTGCTCCCCAGACCAAGCGTTGAGAGTTATGAGAAACGGTAACTGATTTTCAAAAATAAGCAAGCCAAGATACCAAAAAAAAAAAAGAATAGCCAAAGACATATAATTAATAGAGTCTACTATTAGCAATATCCTTTAGCTAGGAAAGCATAAAGTCCTATGCTATCCTGAAAGGGCAACCTCTGATGACAGGAACTTATTGGCATTTTCAGCTGCGTAGGCTTTATCACATCTACTCTACTTAGTAAGTGTGACGGACACTACATGTCAGGGACTTGGATGTCATTCAGGCTGATGGGGTTTAGAGATGATATATCTTTCTTGCTCCAGTTAGGAACAAAATGCACAAAGAAATTTTGTGGTCACACTGTTCAAAGTTAAATGCAGACCAGAGGRAAAAAGTTAATGTGCCTGACTGCAGTATTTGCTCTTAGCATGCAGTTGCAAGCTTTGAAAGTCCCGTTTAAGTATCTCTTTTTTAAGATAAATACCTATTAAGTAATGTATATGCACAAGCTGAAGTGTTAAATGGTTTGTTGAAACCTATTAGAGTACACAAGATGATAAACATAAATTATAGCTAATATACTGCACCAGTGATTTTTAAACATAAAAATTACTGACACTGTAAAAACACACTTGAGTCATCGTAGCAGCATAATAGCACTAATCCATGTTTATCCAACCGTGCACTTTTCAAAAACAACACAAACCTCTAATAAATGCTTTGGCTTCACCTTGACAACTTATATGGGTTATTGCCTCGTTCATGCCTGGATAACCATGTGTTATGACTTAAATGTTCTTTAATATCAATTTATGCCTTGAAGAAAAAGGATTGAATAACATAGTGTACATATGGTTCAATTTATTACAGCAAAACAATCATTTTAGTTTGAAGATATTTTCTCATGGTGCATATCATAGAAATCTTATTCAATAGAGCTCTCAATAAACCAGATTTTTTATGTCACAATAAATGAAACTAAGGCAGCTAATTGTTGCTAAGATTCTAAATAGATGAGTCTATTTGGCTTTCTTGTCAATCAAGAAATAAATTCCTTAACACTTGTATTTCTGGATTCTAATGTCTCTAATTGGATTTTACACTATCTGATTAACGACGTAGTTTATAGACTACTGTAAAAAAATGTGATACTTAAAAAGTGGAAGAGGAAATTGTGGGCTGTCAGCATTTATGGAAAAGGCCAAGACAACATTGAGTAATTTAGCATTTCTGCAAAATGGTAACGAAAAGCATAAAACCTGGTCAATGATGCCTCATTTGTGGTACTCTTGTTGTGTGTCTGTGATACAAAAGAAGACCCTGGAGTACTATTCTGAAGAATATTAGAATATGTAGCAGTCTGTACTGAAAATGGATTACTGTTTCAGAAAATTACAAAATAAAAAAGAAATCCAAATTTTAATTTAGAACCAAAAGCAAAGTAAAAGCGTAAAATTCAGCCAGACTGGTAAATAAAACTCTTACAGAAACAAGTACAAACACAAGATGGAAAAGAATGACACAAAGTAGCCTTGTTACTTCTGCAGTATCCATTTTTACTGACAGTCTCATTTCCGTGAACTCTCCACATTTTCCAAATATGTTTCTGGCAATCCTTCAGACAGAAAGATCTTCTCATATATGAAGAGCAAGCAATCCTAAAAGAGTTACAGCTGTAGATATGAAAGTCTCTTTTGTGGTGGAATCGCTATTGGAAGGTGAAGAAGGCTGGCTGGAAACGAATTTAAAACCATGACAACCGTAGAATCACCAATGGCTGTGGGCGCTACTGCTTTTCTTATGATGAGGGTTTTCATAATATTCAAGTCTTAGAATCATACAACCATATAACTGTTTAGTTTAGAAAAACCTTGAGGGTTATCTATAAAGTCCAAACTCTGTCCTAGACAAACTAACGCATTGTGAAATATTCACCTTTAGGTCAAAAGCTCTTGCATTCTATTAGTGCAGATGAGGATTTAGAAATTTTGGAAGAAAAAGTTTGTTCAGCTATTTGGGGGACTCTAAACTCTTCATCTTTCCCACTGCAGGAAGAATCTCAGCACCCAAGTTTAAACTGGTCATTTATCAATATGGGTAAGACAATAAAACTTTAATTTAAAGATAGAGCTTATTCTCTAAAGGAGTATGTTTGATTTCCAAAAGTTACAAACATTGGAAAATCATATAAAAAAAAAAATACTGTCCTATGCAGCTCTCAGTAATTAAGAGATCCTACTGCAGTACAGTTATTTTACTACTAAAATTATTATTATTAATATGTTTTTTCATTCCTCTGTGGCATTGAGTGTGACCAGCTTCCAGGCCTCCTCTGGTCCATTTTGGCTAAGTTCCTGCCTGTTGCCCATGTCCTACAAAGACAGCCTGTCATGCCCTGTAGCCAAGGGTGAGGAAGGCTTTTTCCCCCAGAGTGAGTCAGGAAAAAAATCTAATGAAAGTAAAATAAAGTTGAATTAAAAAGTAAAAGGACACGTAAAACAAATTAAAATTAAAATTTCAAATAAAATATGAATTAAAATTTAAAAATAAGTTCATTTTAAAATAAATGGAAAAGTCAGAAAAAGTAAATTAAAATTAAAAGAATGTGGAACAAACAAACATAAGAACCACCCCAAAGCCAACATACCACACATAGGAAACCAAAATAAACCAAAGAAAAACAAAACATAAAACCAAAGATAAACCAAAATAAGCCAAAGAAAATCAAAGTAAAGAAACACAGCACCACAACCCAAAACCCCTAATCTGAAACCCTAATACAAGACTATAACATAAAGTGAAATAGTACAAAAACCAAGTCACAACAAAAAAAGAAAAACCTAAAGTAAACATAAGCTTAAACCCACCACCAAATACAATGCACAGCTCTAATGTAAAACAATGTATAAAAATTTTGTTTCACCTCCCTTGACCTGCTGAGCCTGCTCTTCCTAATGCACTCCAGGATTCCCTTGCCTTCTTGGGCACACTGCTAGCTCATGGACAGCTTGTTGTCCACCAGGACCCCCAGGTCCTTCTCAGCAGGTTGGCTCCCAGTCTGTACTGGTATCTGGGGTTCTGCAGGTGAAGAACCTTCATTTGCTGGTTTTGAATTTCATAATGTCCTTCTCTGCCCAGGTCTTTAACCTCTTGAGGTCCCTCCAAAAGGCCACACAACTCTCTGAGGAATTGGCCCTCCTCCCACTTTTGTATCATCAGTGAACTTGCAGAAGAGACTTCAACCAAGTTATTGATGAGCAAGTTAAATAATACTGGGCCCAGTACAGAACTCTGGGAGACACCAGTAGTGACAGGCCTCCAATTAGACTGTGCCACTGATTACAGCCCTCTGGGATCTGACATTCAGACAGTCCTCAATACACCCACTGTCCGCTCATCCTGTCCATGCTTCCTGAGTTTGCCTAAGAGGATGCTGTGAGAGACGGTGTTAAACCTTGCTGAAGTTGAGGTAGACAATACAACTGCTCTCCTCTCATCGACCCAGGAAGTTGTTTCACAGTAGAAGGCAATCAGGTTGGTCAAGCATGATTTACTTTCAGTGAATCCATACTGATTACACCTGATCAGCTTCTGGTCATCCATGTGGATAGAGATGGCTTTCAGAATGAAGTGCTGCATCWCTTTTCCAGGGACTGAGGTGAGGCTGACTGGCCAGTAGTTCCCTGGGTTCTCTTTCTTGACCTTTTTGAAGACCAGGCTGACATTTTACTTTCTTCCAGCCCTCAGGCACCTCTCTTGATGATCATGACTTTTCAAAGATGACCATGGATGACCTGACTATGATATCCACCCACTCTCTCAACACTGGTAGGTGCATACAATCAGGGCCCATGGAGTTGTGGATGCCAAGTTTGTTCCGGTGCTCTCTGACCAAATCCTCCTTGACCAAGGGAAGGTGCTTCTCCCAACATTCATATACCCTGGTCTTCTGGGTCAGAGATCCCTGAGGGCTGGTGTTATCAGTAAAGGCTGGTAAGTTCCATGTTCTGTGGTCTTTAGCTGAGTAGATACCTGTGTTTAAGAATGGGATCTACAGGAATCAACACAGTGAATGAGGAAAGAGCTAAGGTAGG
The DNA here is from genome assembly GCF_030028575.1 of Malurus melanocephalus. Taxonomy (NCBI): domain Eukaryota; kingdom Metazoa; phylum Chordata; class Aves; order Passeriformes; family Maluridae; genus Malurus; species Malurus melanocephalus. The sequence continues at coordinate 89,920 of NW_026623668.1, forward strand.
CTTGCTGAAGTCAAGGTAGACTTCAGATAAAAATCCTCACAGCCCAAGTCCTACACGTCTAATCTATGTGCACTTGAGATAAAACCACAAAAGAGCAAACTTTAAAAGTAACCTATTTTTTGAGTCATTTCAAATTTTGCTTCCTCATAAATTAATTCAGCTTCTGTTAAAGGAGATAGTATTGGGATATTTCACAATTTTCAGTGCATTTATCTTCACAGTATCCTTGAGCTATAAAAGAAGCATAATTACTGACACTGTACAGAGAAATTAGGGGAWTTGCCACAGTCATTGAAGAAGACTATGACAAAGTAATAAACCAGTTGGTTCTAAGAGCCTTGACAAGAATCTGAACCAAATAATTACATTTTTTTTCTGCCTCCTTTTTCATATTCCATGTTTCAGTCTGTCTATTCCCTTTGGTAAAAGAAAGAAAGGCAACCAGGAGTTCAGTCAGAGAGATCAACAGGGATGCACAGAAGCAGAGAACACAAACAAGTAACTTGAAAAGAGCTTAAGTGAAAGAAAAAATTTGGTTTTCTTATTTTAAAGAAAAAATCAGATACATAATCAGGTAAGAAAAACTACAAAACAAGTCAGAATGCTTATGGCTGTTGATTTATTTACAGAGAAACTACTTGTGGTCTATCCTGGCTTGCTACATGACTGAGGAAAAGGAAATTACAACAAAAACATCCTTAGCTCAGTGGTGAGCCAGATATATCAGTTACCATGGGGCAGTGTTCGTGTTGTCAAATAACATTCTTCTTGCCCTGCTTCATCCTGGGTTTCTAAGAACCGGGATAATTTCAATGACAGCTTCTGCTTTATATCTTTGTATTTGTATAAGAAGTTTGCTTAAAGATTTTATTTAACAACAGCTTACAAGCCATTATTTCACATTTCCTGAAGTTCCTGACATATTTTCTGTTAGTCCTAGATTTTGCTGAGATCATGGACTTCTATCTTTGCAAAAAAACCCCATTTTTAGCCAGTCATTTTGTACACTACAGTATACAGAAATACGGTGGACTTTACAATTTGAAGAGAAATGTTAAAAGAATACACAAAAAACTCATAATAAAAATAGAATTTTAAAAAAGTATTTTAAAAATAGTGAAAGGTGGTTCTGGCAGTGTCCCCTTTGAACTGTAACATTTATATAGTCATCCTTTTCCTTTTATTTAGAAAGACAGATTTTTAAACAAATTTTAAATTTTTGCAAAAGCTACAATATGAATGAAAATGTTAACAAAGCCTATATTAAGACCTCTATTGCATGTTTAATAAAATTGCTTCATAAGATTACATTACTGCAACAATATTATTTTTTATTCATGTGCACAAGTATAAGAATTTATTTGTTAGTATTTCTTGGTATTTTGTTTTTTTAAAAACATTATTTCTTTTTTATGAGTAACTTTGGGAGGAATTTTCAATGCAAAAGCTGCTTTTTATTTATTTTAAATTATGAAATCTCTCTCTTCAGGGATTGTTTCCCAAGCTGAATTTCACCCTAGCATCCTTGGAAACAACCACTCCCAACCTAACAGCTAATACTCATATATGTCATAGCAGAAAATTATTAATATTAAATGCTAACCAACCCATGAGAACTATGACCAAGCAAATGATGACAACAACATCATCTGGGATTTTTTTAAAAATCAGCTTTCCTTGACCAAAAATAGTCCAGTAATATAAATACTGAGATTCACATACAATCTCATTTTAGCCAAATACCGGTCTGTAAACGAATTTTTCACACTTTTGATCCCTGATTTTACTCTTGTAGCTTCACTGTAAGTGCATTTCTCATGCAAAAATTTACCAAGTGTCTGGCATGACAAACAACAAAAGCACACTTAGTTTATCCAGGCCGAAACAGGTGTGTTACTCTAACTATCTACAGCTGTTGTAATGACAGAAGGCATAAATTAAAAAAAAACCCAAAACAAAACAAAACAAAAAAAACAACAAAAAAACAACAACAACCAAAAAACCCCTTGAAAGAAAACACAACCAACCTGTTTGAAATCTGCAGCTGCAGAGGATGTGGGACCAGAATCTGACATAAAAAAAAAAAAAAAAAATAGTCCAAATTCAAGATACACCAATTCAGAAGAATTTTTTTTGTGATTTCGAGTATGTTTTATATTTGTAACAACATTACTTTCAGGTCTCTCCTGCAAGGACCTTAGCTACATAAAAAGCATTCTGAATTTTCTGTTCAAGCAAGCTCAACACAATTTTTAAACTCACATTTTAGGTCCCTGATAGTGACATTATTCAGAAATGGTCATTTGTGACAACAGGTAAGCACATCCAGAACCAAACAGCAATTTGGACTCCTATTCTTTGGAGTGGTTTGCCAGAGGGGTCTTCTCACAGGGCCACTGGGTAAAWCAACACTGCTCAAGGACTCTTGTGGAAACCTTTACCTTACAGAGAGCAATTGGTTCTCTGCCACCTGGTAACAGGGTACCTCGAATGGGTCCCTGGTTTTTCAGCCACACTCATAACAAAAGCAGACACTGATAATAAAACCACCACTGATACTAATGACATACAGCACAACAAAGCACAATGAGAATGCCACCTAGACTTGGAATATGGATCACTTGCTGGTACTGAAGACACCTACAATTTTGTACCACCTTGTGGTAGCCAAAATTTATTGCAATATTCAAGAGTATATTTTCTTTATACTCTTCAGACCATCCATGTTTTTGATGTTGCTTAGCCTAGGTACCCATCCTTGGCACTTCAAAYAACTGAAGTAAAATCCCAGCTATAAAAATAATTTCATATTCTTCCACAGCTTTCATCCTCACTCTATCCTCTTCATTCAGTGACGCAGACAAATGTGTTAATAAATCACTTGGRAGGTCTAGTAAGCTTCCCCATGGAAAAAACACAGCTCTTCCTCCTCAGAGGGAGTCTGAACATTYAATATACTGGGACTATTATAATATCAGTTCTGAAATATACCTTTATTTTATTATCACCAGGGTAATCCCATGGGCTCCCCTCACTAGATTTTTGTCTTATTCTCATTGAGAACCAAARTAAAAATGCGGAAGTGTCTTTTCCATCATTATTACTTCTATATTTATTCTAAGCTCTATAGAATGCTTCTAAATGTGAAGCATTCTAAGTTGGTACAACTGCAACTTGTTTGTTCAGAAATCAAATGTTTAAAACAACAATTAAATTTAGGGTATTACTCTTCCCTGAAAGAGAAAGTAAACAGAGCAGCCAGTTGGGGTTTTGCTGTTTCCATGCTCAGAGCTTGGGTGGGAACTGAGCCTACAGGGAATTCCGAAGGCTGAACAGGAAGATTAATGGTCCATTTTGATACTGTGTTAGAGTTTGTTTCTGAAAATAATAATTTTGATTCATGTTCCTAAAGAATAGGAAATATATTTTAAAGCATTACATTGTCTTCTTGCTGTCTGGAGTAAATTTTAAGCTATTGAGGGTAAAGGATTATAACAGAAGGAAAAGTTTAATTATAACAATGCAGAAATATTAAGAAAATAAGTAGTATATCATATAGAAATAAAAGATTGGGCACTTCTGTAATGACTATGATTTAGACAGACAATAGATTCCTTAATATTTGCTTATTCTTTTCCCAGATTTGGCAAGTTGTGTAATGGACTAAGAAATACAGGAAGTTAGACCATATTTTACAAATGTGTAAAGCACTATAGGGTACAAAAACATACTGGGCCAAAATAGTTCAAAAATTTACAGTTAATTTAGTAATAATGTGCTGAGTTGTTTGATTGTGTGTGATGTGTTAATTCGAATAATTGCTACCAACATGCAAAAGAATTAATCTCTTATTTAAAAATTCATAGATTTCTGTAGAATTTTTGTGACAACACATAAAAATTTGCTACATAAATGCATATTAAAAATACCTAACACTTTTGTATGTTCTTGTGGCTTGTTATTAATAATCTGGATTATAGTAGTTCCTAGATATCCTTGCAATATGTTTCAGACTTTTTTCAGCAGCTTTACTTTTAGTAACTTCCGTAGAGTTTCTTCTACTACAAATGCAAATATTGCATCCTTCATTTGATGAAGTCTAGTACTACTTTATGTTGCCTTTTCCCCCAGAATTACTTCAAACACTGAACTGGCTCTGGAATCTTAATGTTTTTGCCTATGTGATAAGAACTCAAGCTCATAAGAGCTGGAAAACATCTAGACTATAACAGACACAGGTATCGATACAGTCAATATAATACAGATAGCTATTAAACTTCAAAAGAAGCTTGCTTGATAAGCAAACTATATAATTTTATAGGCTGAGTTTACACAGGAACATTTGCAGTTGAGATCCATGCTGCCTGTTTTCTGCTGTCCTAATTATTTTATCTTTTTCACAGTATGGTTCCCTCTAGTGATTCTTGTAAGGAAAGAGGCTACCTGATCCCTTAATCCAGCTAACATTTTACAAAAGAAGAACCAAATTAGTTTTGCTTACACCAGATGCTTTATGTGCAATTGGGTATCAGACAATGGTGACTGAAATATGAAAACACACAAATTCAATGATCTCCTTTGAAAGAATCTCTTACCTGGGGGAGCTAGCATGAAATGAGTTGTTTGCATAGTTGCTGCCACTGTGTAGTCCTGTCTCCTCCCTTTATGCAAACCAATGAATGTGTAAGCTGATTGCCAGATATCCCTAGTGTCAGGCTCTGTAACAAGAAATGCAATGAGTGTTTGATGGAAGAGAAGCAAAATCAGATTTAACAGACTGGTTACAGCAGGCAAATATGTTAGCAAATGAACATATTACGCCTACAAGCTTGAATACACTATGGTGATATGTTAGTACAGGTAAAAGATAATAGAAATAGCAGAAAGTACAGATAGAAAAATATACCAATAATTAGCTATGCCAATGACTTGCTCTATGTGGTATTCTGCAAGTTATGCAACTTCTTATCATGTTTCAGTTTAAAATGTTATAATGCTTTGCCTACCRTACCATACAAAGTATTTTAATGTCTTATTACTTATAAAAGATCATATACTTCTATATTCAAAGAACATACAYAGGAATATACCCTGTGAATCAGCAAAAATATGGTGATTAGACAAACTACAATAACGGGATCACATTAATTTAAAGAAAATTAAAATGTTGAATATACTGGTACTTTTATATACATCCGAGTGCATTTGGAAAGTTAACARAATTCAGGTATTGAACTTTGTTTTCAAGCATTGACTCTACTTTGACGGATGAAAAAATTGAATAGAATGACTGAAGCTCTTCCACATCAATCATCCTCAGTGCCACAGAGCAATCACTGGTGCATTAAAGTTATTATTATGAAGTCAGAGCAGAYGGGAAAAAAGTGTGGCAAGAAGACAGAAAAGTTACCCCAATTAAGTTTTTGGTTAACATTTCCTAGGCATCCACAATWATCAGGATGGAGTTACCCAGAAGACATGACTATCTACCCCAGATAATCCACAGACCACATCCTAAACATCTAAGCCCACATGCCAAGTGATATAGCCCATCCCAAACAATGACCTTCTCCATCTGTTACAGCAATTTTAGAGTCCAATGAGCACTGATAACACTTTGGCATTCAATACATTCTTACTATGAGACATAATGGGATCCACATTCTCAAGGCTGCTGCTTGAGTCACAACTAAAATACCATTCTTTGCTCTTGTGATAACTTTGCTTCCCAYGCTACACTTCCTGAGCGCTGGAGAGTCACAAGTCCTGAGAGGTCAGAAGGAGGTAGACTTAATTCTTCTGCCTGCCAAATATTCTTAATATAAACATCCTACAGAGTGTTTAGCTGGCAACAGTTATCCTCCACAGGATCAATTTCCTGCTGATCAAGTCACTTTATCCACATTCTGTCTCAGAGGATTCTATCTGTTGGAGGGCCTTCTGTGGTTCTTTTTTATTCTGGACAACAAGCTGTYCACTGCTAACTTATTCAATAACTGGGGACCCAATTTGGCATCCAGGGGTGCACCTCATCTTCAAAATTCTCCTTCAGTTTCTCCATCTCAAAATTTCAAAATTTCTCCTTCTCACTTTCTCTATCAGTTACAGCTGYCCTCCTCATCCCATCAAATTCTCATAATAGCAGAGTCAAGCAGAAGTGGTGAAAAAAACAACCATTTTGAGATGCCAGAGGTCTGCTCTGTTATGAAGCCAAAGGAGCAAGGGGTTTTACCTGAGTTTCTTAACAGAGGTAAAAGAGAAAGCACAGGGGAAGAGAYAAGATTCCTGTGAAGAAAGGAAAGACAGACGAAAGATAAAAAATCAAGAATAGAGCTTTTCTTCCTTACTTCTCATGAGTACAGAGAAATAGGAGAGAGCAGGCTGAGCAGCACTTGTCCCTGATGCCAAGGGACAGGTATGAAAAAAGGCTACGTTGGCAAAAGATATCTTTACTGAACATTCTTTTTAAGTGAGCAGACAGTTACCAAAAGTTACCTATAGAGAACCACAGGATTTTGTGGTTAGATAGGGAGCAGACATTCACATCCCAGACTGAGCCCTAGAATCTGGCACATCTCTCAGACCAGATGCTGAGATGTGCATGCTACTGTCACAGAGATGGCACATTCAGAATTTGGATTACATTCTGCTCACAATGCCTGGTATTTTGCTGGAAAAATAATGAAGATTTTGATGTATTCACAAAGGGCAACATTCCCAGGATCCTGGAGTCTGTCAATCTGCTAATGCCAGGCAATAATCTGGCTATGTGCTGAAAGTRTGACAAGGATGACTGCAGCAATGTCTCTATGCACTTCAAGTGACTCTGCATATTAAAAATATGTTGAGGAGCAGATATGTCCTAGGAGAGATCACAGGATCTCTGTGTGGCTCTGATGTKCAGCCTGGGCTGTTTGATGCAGGCTTTAGCTGTTATGCATAAGAATATGAAGAACAGTGATAAAGATTAATATTTCCACCCAGYTCCACTCATTCATCTCCTCTAAACTGCAGGCTGCGTGGGAATGCAGCAAAGCAGGGACAGCACCTAGTTTCCAGGTTATGTCTCTAGCTTGCACATACCCCCTTCTGCCTCCAGGTATTTCCTTCATTGTTTATCTCACTGTTTTCCCTTCACCAATAGAAAACATTGACCCCATTACCTTAATCACTTTCCTCATCATGTCCCCTGGTTGTATTCCATCAGTTCCTTTCTAAGATATGTGGCCCACTGCCTTATACTAATCTACTTATAATAATCTACTTCTATGATACTGTGAAAAATCTTTCTTTCATTATATCCTATCTTTCTTAACTCAGATTGTTTGCTAAGCCAGCCAACATGCATTTGGGCCTCCACTTGTACAGACCCTTGAATGTCATGGATATTGCAGGAAATTCAGGATTTTTTATTGTATCACAGTTCCATTAAGTGTGGCATTTAAACAAGACATTGTAATAGCTTGTCCAGATATCTTAGGCACTTGCAGTCTAAATAAACAGACAATGCACATTGTACAAGGTAAAAATGTAGTTCAGTAGAAAAAGGTACACATTCTAGACTTTGGAGTCCACATCCACAAAGACCTCAGCAGAAAAATTCAATTCTCAATTATACAGACTTTAAGATTCAAGTAGTTTTTTAGTACAGTGGTATAATTGTTATTTACAGCAGCCACAATTGAAAACATTCCARTCAAGTTCTTCCTCAAAGATCTTCTCTACAATTTCTACTTTTTCTCCACATTCTACACAGATTAGTTTGCTAGAAAAATAACTTCTTTCAGAGAGAAAAGCTTTRGAAATACTCTCAATTTTCACAGAASTTTAAAAATAATTGTTTCTTCAGGAATGCAATACTGTGTAAATTAATTAGATCAATMTTCTTTAAAATATTTAAAATGTTTAGCTCCTTCAGTGTAGTCCCTCCATGTTACCCATATATTATAAACCTTACAAACCTGTTGGTGATATCTAAACTGAAAATTTTTCTTCTATCTACTACTGGAATAAAAAGTTACCTTAATGTGCCTAACATAATGTTGAATACAATGACTGAAATGCAATCTTAAGAAATCTTTGTTTAAAAAGTGGTGTCTYCAATCTTTTTTATCATACATCATCACATTTTCGGGTAGTCTTCTGGCAGCTGTGAACAAAGCTTTCCAGTCATTTATCTATTTCAATCACAATAGGCTGAATCATCACCATCTCTAGCTGGACTTTTAACTATGCACATGATACATAATAAAAGAGTGTGCTAGAAAAATGCAGATTTTTCCACAGCAATTTTGAAAAATCCTACTGCAAATTTGAAAGTAGTAAGTTTGTTTGGGGTTTTGCTTAAAAATATTTTCTTTTCTTTAGTCGTTAGAAAAGGTTTTTCCTATATTTCCTCTAAATAAATAATAGGAAAGCCATGCTACAAGGTATGGTTGAAGTTTGAATGGGATTCCAGGACACTTTGTGGTCATTRTTCGAGAAGGAAACAGGAGATTGAAGTCAGTGCTAGAAAAGATCACTGAGAAGTTACCKGGAACCTGCAACAATCCAGGTTTTGGAATTGACCAAATATCTCTTCAGATGACATGGAGTCAAATATATCCCTACTCTGTAAAACTTGAYATGAGTATACAAAGGGAAATGTTCTTACCAGTTTTCCTATAAGTGGTTCCAAAATATGCAGCAGAAAATCCAGCACAGAGGCTGCAAATGAGGTTATTCCCTCTGAAGCAGTGGATGTCAATAGGCAGAGGATTTCACAAACATCAGGGTGGTCAGGGCTGAGATCAGTTCAGATGCTYTGCCACCTGGACTGTTCTCTCCAAAATATTCTGATTACTTTATCTGAATTCATTTCTATCAAAATCACAGCTATAGGAGCCAGATATATGTCTCCAGAACGAGCATTCGGTATCTATAGTTTGACCTGAAGAATCCCACAATTCTGAATTTCTAACAAAAAAGGATTGGATTCAGTAGTCTTAATTGCAACGGCAATTGTTTATGTTATGCCTCTTTCTATTTGTTGATTTTTTGMTAGACAAAATTAACATGTCATATTCTGTGATTATCAGGCAGTAATTGATGCAGTTCCTTTCTTTCTTGCACAAGTTGCAAATTGTTTCTTATTTCTTTTCTTTAAAAAAATAGRAAAAGCAAAGAAAATGGAACATTTCAAGTAAGAATAGGGAAGGGAAACATTCTTTACCAAAAAAAGTTAAAAAAGTTTCACTTAGGATTTCTGAAGAGAACTGAGGCTCATCGCTGCATAAAGACACAGAAAAGTCTGGGGTGAACACACAGCTTTAAATAACAAAGCCATTTGACACCATCAAGCATRAAACACAGATATATGGATACCAGCATGAGATATATTGTGCCAAGAAGAAATAAGGATTTTAGTAAAAAAAAWTTGTGAGTTTTGRCAAAAAGAAAAAAGAATTGCACCCCTGGTTCAACCCACCAAAACCTGACCTCAATAGCTGTACTCTAGCCCTTCCACTAATTTTTTTATAGATCAATTATTTAACWCAACTGCCTATTTAGAGAGGTTTTGTGGCCTCCACTTGCTCATATGTGTAGAGGAAAAAAGCATCCTACTGAGATCTCAAGTATTGAAGCAATTAGAAAATGAGAAAGATGCCATTCTAGGATTTTCAGGGACATTGTACTTCACAATCTTTAATTTTACAATTAGAATAACTTCAAATGTGTTTATAACCTTAAGAATGTCAACATGTTTCCATTATCTACTGTGTACATATTATTTTGAACCTACTTCACGGTGCCAAATATATTAATGTATTTATTTTGGTTCTGATAAAGTGGTCCTTCAGACACTTAAGGACTTAAAGCCTTAATAGAAGTCTTGAACAGAAAAGTATTTAAAAACACTGAAAAACCACTAAATGTTAAATAAGGACTTGCATATGTTTTCATTGGTTCATTAGCATTTTTTGATTAAAAATGACATGCAAAATTTACAAAGAGAACACTAAGAGTCTAATACTCTCTGGCACTTAACAGTTTGCCAGGGCATATTTTTCATTAAAAAAAAAAGTAAAAGAATAGAAGGGAAATAAAAAGCTTAAAAGAAAAAAAGAGAATTAAATTTTTTTTATCCTGCTTTGAACATGATGGGCAGACATGATAGATGATAGCTCTTGTATGTTCACTATTTCTGTCTGATGGAGGGTCAGGCTCAAAAAGTGACCTATTATGTAGGGATCTGAAAAATGGATCTCATAGGAGTCATGCCCTTTTACATTATTCTGAAAGTCTCCAACAACTAGTACCCAGTCTCTCTCCTCTCAGCTTTCAAAAAACCTCAAAGTTGATATGGCTGGCCTCAGGCAGGTACTCATTGAGYCATGCCTTTAAAACTGCTTGATGTTTTACAGCTCTGTTCTGAAAAGGAATTATGTAAAAATACCCTCTTGCTTATTCCTCATCTGCTATCTTTTTGCAGTTAAAACCTCACAGTATCCTTCTGAAACATTATTTCTTTTCTATTCTTCACTGTATTCTTCTGAAACATTATTTCTTTATTATTCTTAATTGTTTCATCATTTTCACACAAAGTATAAAAATGGGATTAAACTGGATGGTTGCAGTGGTATTATGTCAGTCACATGAGGGCAATTAATTCCAGTTGCCATTGTAATGCAGAGATCRGATATGCTGTTACATGTGATRKGRCCTCCATAGTTCTTTCAATCATAASTTCTTCCTCTCTCCCAAATTCAAATGCTCAGATCCCAGCTGCTTTCAGATATATAGTTCCCAGGCCTGCAAGGGGTTTTAATCACATTACCTTCCACCCTATATTTCAAAAGGAGGGGAAGGAAATCACTGACTCATTGGGCCAACCTATTTGAATCTCCTGAAAGGGGTAAAACWGAGAAGCAAATAAAGAAAATAAAATATAATTATATGTCTTATTTGGAAGCTAAGGACACTGGATGTGAAAATGACAAAACATATTTCTACACAATAGCAAGCTTTTATGTCCTGTATCAAATTACAGCTACCGCATGATTTATATGTGTGATTTTAAACTCACAAAACCCAAAATGTTGTCACAATTTTCAAAGTTCTATAAATGTAAACTCAAGTGAAGTTCTATAAATGTAAAAACAAGTAGATAGAATTCCTATCTACTAGGAATAAGTTGTTAAATATATTTCTCTATTTTTTTGTTCAATAAAAATCTAAACTTTTTTTATTTTTTTCTCTGAAATCATTAACCAGATTTCTTTGCAAACAATTTTCCCCCTTTAGAAGTAAAAATTGCACATTCTTGTGCATTTAAACAGATTTTTTTCAGATCCAAATAGCGCTTGTCAGTATTTGTCTGTGCAGTAAGTAACACAGTGGGAGATGGAGAGAYGCACAGCGGGAAATGAGGGTGCTCACCTGATTCATTTGGTATCAGCTTTTACTTGGCAGAACCAACACCAGTTGGGAGTTCACACTGAATAGAGTTATTTGTGGAAAATTAGTCATCCATAAGGTGAAGAGAAAATGTCTTTTTCCAATTAACTCAAGTGCCACAGATTTTAAAACTTCAAGTACAGAACTGTACCCATGAAAAACCACAACTTGATGTTAGGTATTTTTCTGAAGGTGCTTTTTTCCTGTTTCTTATTCATTTGTAAGAAATTACCAGCTTTCAAAGAAACATTTTCATACTGACAAAACTGAAGTATCTCCTGCAAAGCTTAACAAATATTTTCTTATGTAGGCTACTATGCAGGATGATAGTTGATTCATACAAAACTTAAAACCCATGAGTAATTCCATTCAGTTCATGGTATTACTCACACACTTTAATGAAGATACACATTCAAGTATTTTGACAAYTCTTTAGAATATACAGGGTCAATTAGAAAATTAGGGACTTTTCATRTAGGCTGATCACCAACTTCCCCTGCTCCTCCCCTCCCCCCAAAGTCCATKTTTGAATCACTGAAGCCTCTTAGAATTCTAACCAACTCATATAACAAAAATATAGCAAAAAGCAACAAAGGGAGTTGTAAAACAACCTGCACTATGTTGCTGGGTAATGAGACAGACTGTGTAGGATAGTGTAACAGGGGAAAAAAAAAAAAAAGCAGGCAGACTTACTTTTTCCTAAAAATATATATTTCACCTTTCATCTGCATGCCCAAGTCCCTCTGGAATTTTAAGAATGTGATACAAAAATAATTTTAAAGCAAAACAAAATTACCATCTCTTTTTTTCTGAATGTAATTTAAGTGTACAGTTGTGCAAGTTTTGGGCTGTTTTTTTTTTTAAATGGCAAATGGAAGATGGACCCATACTGACACCAAGAAACACCAAAGAAATCCCCTGGGAAAGGCCCAACTTAGGTCATTACACCCACCGTCCCTCCATCTGGCTAAACAGAAGCAAGAAGTTTTCTAGTCTGCCACCTAATTAATAAGAGCACAATTCCAGAATTCATTTGCAACTCAGTACTAATGAGTATATATTGACAGCAAGAGTTTCTATTTTAGACATATTAGTGAATATAATTGTATTCCATTCCCAGTGATTGGCATTTTGGATCACACATCATGAAAGAGGGTGGAGATAAAGTTTTGCTCTCTGAAGAAATTCAGTGTTGGATACCAGGGTTCCACAATAACAGCCAAATCAAATTGTTGGAACTTAACACTGTGAAGCACTTTTCTTTCAAATTACTTGATGATTTTGAAAACCTGAATCCATCTCTTCCTATCTGTTTTTTAATCCATATGGAGCATCAGTCCAAACTAAGATCTAGAATTAAAACTAYTAAAACACATTGGAAAATCTTTGCAAAGAAAGAAAGAACAAGAACTAAAGCTAATTCTTTTTAAAAAGCAGTATCATTTTCCCTCTTTGTATTTATAGATATTCAGCTACATCAACTGTATCTTCCCATAGATCTCACAATTTTTCCATTTTCTATTAACCTGTGATGAATTTAAATAATGCAATTTCTTAAGTTGCTTCTAAATATAAAATGACAGACAGTGTTTGACAATAGTTATGTGTATTTAATACGAATAAATAGTTTTTAAAATAACATCCTGGTACTTTCAAATAAAGAGKTTTTACTGGTTTGTGTAACACAATCATCCTTCTCTTGTTCTGTGTATTGTCTTCAGAGGTATTAACACTGAAGGACAGGGAAATAACACTGCAGCTTGTGTGATGCTCAGCAAGAAGAATTTTAAATGACTCACTATGGGTGAAATAGAGAATTGCATCACATTCCAGAGGAAAGAAATGATAAACACAAATATCAACACAACATTCAGAGGCCCATAAAAGAATCAGTGATTACAATACCAGGCATTTTGAAGGCAATAATTCCTTTCATACAAGTTTCAGACTACCTTAAAACCCTAGGCCCTCTGTTAAGATTGAACTATTAACTGTGATGAAACATATGTGTGTAACACTTMACAAGTGGCAAAGCTGGACAAAATGACATACAAGACAGCTGAATATGTTAAAGCATATTCATGAAGGAAGATTGGTTAGSGAAACAGAATATATATACATGTTATCAGTAATAAAATCCCTTTCCCTGACAATCTACAAATTAAATCTACAAATTTAGTGCCAGCCTTTTAAGTCTTTAAAACTGGCACTTAAAATGAGTGTAATTTAAATATCACAGTATTTTCTGTACTTTTCTAAGGCTAATTATACAGAACTGAGAAATATGAAGTAGTACAGGTGTGACCAGTGCAACTGGAGTTATATAGAATAATTCACAGAAATGCACCTTTACCAGAAAGATATATATAATTTAAACTAATTTTTTCTTACAGAGCATCCAGAGTCAGTGACTGAGATGTGAGAGTGTTGCATCCTTGATTGTACATGGGTGCAGCTACAAAGATTCAAATGAAGTTCCAAGTCACAAAGGGAGTGAGAAAAATGTCCTTATCACTTATCATGGTGGCATAGAGAGAAAAATCAGCTCTCCTTAAGCACAGGCAAAATGATGAGCTGATTACAGGAGGGACATTTCAATGGGACATCCCAAATAGTGCCAGGACCTGTGCTGCTTACAGACTGACACTGGGCATCAGTCTGCAAGTGATTATAAGAAAGAAGATTCACTTTGGGCAAGGTCTAAGTTTTACTTTCACCTACTAAATCAATGTATGGAACTGGTCCTTTGCAGCAGGTAATATTAGCTTGGTCCTTTTGAACTGGGATTTTTGTAAAGCCAGTTGCAATGCTATTCAATATACTACAGTATGCAAAATCACAGCAAGTAAAGTTACATTAAATTTTTCATGAATTTTAAGTCCTGATTCTGTCTTCATCCTTACCTCTGCCCAAATCTAYCTGGAACTCTGTTCAGTATACAGACACCTACAAAACCCTACTGAACATAGTATCTCCTCTGAGCTAAGGTTTTTCTGAGTCCCCTAATACATCGTATTAAAACACCAATGCTTGTACATAGAAGTATGGGTGTATTGCATACTTGGAGATTTCAGGACACGTATGCCAGCATGAAAATATACTCATTTACATGCTAGGAGACATTATGGTAAAGATAATCAAGGCTACAGACATATGGATTCAACTAGCAAACCCTCTTCAATACATGCATTTTTTTACCAATATGAAGGCACGTTAGCAGATTAGAACTGATGTTCCCTATACTGAAGAGAATTTCAATCTACACAGCTACAGGACAATCCTAATTTAGATTTCCTAGGTCCAGGATTTGCTACCAAAGGAAAAAAATGAAATCTGTTTGATGCAGCATGCCCCTTTTATCTTTCAAATAAAGAAAGAAGTCTTGACAGTCACAGAAAATATAGCATTTATCTTCTGTAATTTATAAAATAACTCTATATATAATTAATGATCTGAAATATTTTTTAAAAATATTCAAACTATATTTGTATAGGAAAGATGGACCCTTGTGAAATAAGCATTTTTAAAAATCATTTTATCTCACTGAATAAACAGTAAAACATTTAGAAGAGAATACTGAAAGAAGCAGCATTGGTGAAAGCTGCAGTTTGTAATTGCAAAGTTAATTATCTTTCCTAAACCATCAGTTGTCACTTAGATAGACCAGATTCTAGCAGGCTCTCAGGGGACTGACTTTATTTCATTCCTAATGGCTTGGGACCCACCATTTTGCTGTCTCTGAACATTTGGTCACTGAATGCACCATTTATGGAGTATTGTTTAATTAAGGGCAAATTAAGAGAACTGTGCACAGAATTTAATTTCATATCCTGTGTAAATTCTTTTAAAGAGGGTACTAACTATAGGCATTATAACTTTTCATTATCCACTGTTTCTACAAGGTATTGACAATTTATTGTTTGCAACAGTTAAGAGTTTTGTTTACCCTTTGGGGAATTCTGCTGGCACTGCAGTTTTTTGCCTCATCATTCCATTAACCCCCTATATGCCATTTCACTATTTTGTCATCAGCCATGTATTTGAAAATGCACTTTTTTCCACTATGTTAAAATAGACTTCCATGATAAAATGAAACAAGGCTRGAAGATAAGATGTACTATATGTACGTGTGTATAGTGAACATGTGCTACAGGAATTCCTACAGGACTAGTGTAGACTTCATTGTAGGCAGCCAAAATTCACYGAAACTCCTTACGCTGTTGCCTCTGAAGAGAAAATAAGAAAGAACTGGAGTACTCAATGTTGTATAGAACACCCTAGACTCTTCTTGGCAGAGACACATGCATGGTTTGGGTGTCATTTCCATTAATTGGTCCTTCAGCTACTGCGTGTGATCTGAGGAAGTTTGCTTTTCCTTCTCCCTCACTCTCTCCTAATCCTTCTGTTTGAGCTTAATAATCTGTTTGGATTGTGATACAGCACAATGGYTGGAATTTCACTAACATAAAAAAATTAATGTTTACTGAAATAAGCTAAATTTACTAAATATAAAATATACTAAAAATAAAATTATTTCTTTTGGAGTAAAGAACCAATTCCTTTTTATTATCTTTATTATTATTATTATATGCCTTTCAAGGCATATTGCTTGAAAGCAATTATTACTAGTCTTTGAAAGCAACAATGTGTCTCCAAAGAAAGCAAAAACCTGTTTCTAGAACATGTTAATAATCATAGGAGTTCACACTCTAGAGCAAAGATACTCCAAACAGTAAAAAACACACCTTATATATACCCACAAAGCTAGCTGTAATCTATGTAAAGCASAAGCATGGAGCATGAGAAACTGCCAGACATCCATGGTATACTTTACAGAATGAGAGAAGAAAATAAAAGCAAAGGCTTCTATCAGAAAAGAGGTAGAAATGGTCATCAAAGCTTGAAGATATCCACTGTCCTAATGCCAAACCAATGGCAATACTTGATTTTTTTTAGGAAGATTGCATAAAATTATTCAGAGAGGTTAATCCAGCCAATCTAGTGACAGCTATGCAGAAAGGAATACTCTTTTCAATCCAAGTATCTAAACTGTTCCTCTCTACACTGGCTGTTTTCTCTTCAGGGTGTGGCTGTTTTGGATGAAGAACTTTGGTACTCACCCCATTTCTTTCCTCTTACTTCTGTTCCAAAAGGACAACAGTAAATTGCAACAATTGCAAAGAGACTTCACTATATACCAACCAGGACACTCAGAAGACAAGCATTCCAGGTAAAATTGCTATTATTTCTATATTCCAAGAAAATTACTTAACTGGTCTAGGATTTGGATGTGATGGGGAACTCTGCTCTCTGTCTTGTGTGATTAAACTTGCCCTAATCTTTCACTCATTCCCCTAAAGCTATAAAGCTCTTGATGTATACCAGTACTGCAAGTAAATTAGTATAGGATTCTAATAAAATTAATATTGTTTACATATCTTTACTTCCTAGCATTTTTTAATGGTTCCAAAGTTAATAATGCAAATCATTAGTATATATCTAAAAGCTCAGAGCATAAAGGATTGTTGTTGTTGTTGTTGTTGTTGTTTCTCTCTAGATATAGCTGCCTATTCTGAGGAAACTGGATGTTCAAAGCATGTCTTACTGGAGAATGAAGCATTTAATTTTTTTTAGGGAAGCTCATTTGTCTGTTTAGAAAAAGCATGTGAAATTTCACTGCAAAAGCAATTATAAGATAAAATTAGCACTAAGAATGCAAGGACTATCTTAATGATGACTGTAGCATCACTGGCATGACATTATAATACTGTAAGAATTATACAGCATCCAAAACCTGTCAAATGAGATTTAGGAATATAGTTTGGAAGTTATCCCCTATTGAGTTACTGTCCATAATTCTGATACAAATCCTGTAAAGTGTTCGTGTGAGGTAGTCCATATGCTAAGGGTAGCATATAATTTCAAAGCTGTCAGGTTTAATTTCTGTTTTATTAATTTTCCCATAAGTCTACAGACATACATTTTAGAGGRTATATATCAAGTAGATTGTATCCACACAAAGAAGCAATAAAGCAATGGCTTATTCTGACACGCTTCACCATGAAGAATTCACACATTGGAAGGAATAAGTGTAAACAYCATGTTATGAGAAACAGGTGGGAAGATTTTGAAAACCTGGAGGGCCAGAGATGAAGGACAAGGGCATGAAGCATGGATTCAAGAGGAAAATATGGATTTTTGCGTGCATGCAGTGGAAGAACAGAGGAGAGAACCTTTATTTGAATAACAGGTTGTGGTGGTTTTGCTCTATGCCTGCTTAAGTTTTTCATTCCTATGATCACATTCTTGACCTTAAAGGAAAATTATGACAGGAGTTAGTTTAGCCCTTTGGCACAAAAAGCATCTATGAACACACTATCTGAAAAGAGAATCCCTAGATATATTGGTAAAATTCAATCTGCAGCTGACAGTGATTTGTTGAAAGAGAAATTATATAGGAAAAGGTAAATGAAGAAGGCCCAAACTTTGTCTACAAGTGCAGAGCAATCCAGTAAGAGTTTGCATGARCTCATTGCCAGTTGTTTTCTTTTCTAGTAGTATGTTTTTCAGAGGTTGATCACCCCTTGTGGCAAGGCTGTCAGAACCTGAAGTAACGCATTTAACACAGAATCAGTTTATTTTCTACTACTTTGCAATTTACACTGTAAACACAGTGCCTTACGTCTAAGGGTCAGGACTATGRAAATGCTCTGAACACTGAATTTCCATATGTTCTTGAAAAAAACAGCATGATAGGAAAGCTGTGTCCTGTGGCTGATCCCATAGAGACCATCATTACCATTATCATACCTTTTTCATCTTTAATTCCCATGTCAGAGACAAGGAAACTCAGACATAAGGTCTCTAGGTACACTTACACTGCCAAATAAAATAGGATGAGTGACCGAAAATTGAAATCTTGGTTGTTCATACTGCTTAACTTCTCTCTCACCTTTGTCCTACCTCCACTGGACACAGTTCATTCTCATGACAACTTCCAAAAGGGTTATGATGACACTCCCAAATAYTCTTCTCTCTACCCTACATTATAASCCACTTTTCCAAGCGTACTTTATTCAGCCTGTTTGCCACTTCCAAAAAAAATCCAAACTGCCAAAAATTCATAAGGCCTGATAACAATGTACAATACTATAAATTATAAAATTACAGGAACAGCCYTACTCTGACTGATATGTTGTTTTACTAACTTGGTAACACAAAAACTGAAGAAAGGAATATTTTCCAATAACATCACTAGGCTGCTGTTGAGCATTTTGTGATATAAATCACTGAAATGGCTTAATAATAGAATWGAATCAATTTCTAGATAACTGTCAATATAACAGATACAATTAAAYCACGTGTAATATAAAATTGGTTTTAAAATTTGCTGGCATCATGGATTCCCATTGCATGAATTAATGCAAATGTTTATATTTAATACTCTATGTATATTGCAGTATATATAATACCGTGCAAAATTGATTAATGTATTGAAGATCATTAAGTTGCAATGAAAGTGTGTTTTGATAATTTGCTAAAGATWACTGAGGCTAAATCTATTTTTATCAGAAGCAAATTTGAAATCCAATGTTYTTTACTTTAATCTCCCCCATCTTTCACTCTCCCTCTGATAATTCGTCTTTAGAATAACAGCAGCTATGTCTACAGGTCAGTTCTCAGATTCTAGAAGTGCCTTAGACCATCTCGGGACCACAAGCATAAATCTCTGATCATTTACCCAGTGGTTCAGCTCTAGACCTGCAGAAACAATGATCCCAGTGCTCAAGAYTGAAGAGTTGGCTCTCCATAGAACACCATCTGGACTCTGCAGCTAAGATTGAAACACTGGACATGGCACAATCATATGAAAGTCAATCATTCAAATAGTTGCTGTCATTTTTTTTCTCCTATTTATTGAGTTTGCTTGCATACATTACTGCCCTCTCACTGTCTTTCCATGTACTGAGGCAGACACAATGAATGGGAGCAATTTCAATTAMCACAATTTTCTTTTAGGAAAATAAAAGTTTCTGCTATCATTCATGTAAACTAATTTTTTGATAACTATTATTTTCAAACAACTTGTACACATTAGATTTTTCCATCTTATAAAAGACCATTAGGAAGACTTGCTGGCAATTACAGCAGTCACAGAAAATTGGATTCTTAACATGAGAAACCATCTGCCACAAAAATTTGGAGGATTGATCCCATAGTTCTGATCTTAGCACTTTCAAAATATTTAAATAGATATAATAATTGTGAGCAAGAGTACCTTTACAAAACTGTCATAAGGGTACTTAACAAGGATGGCAGAGATCTTTCTCATAGGTTCTGCTCCTCATCTTGCCCAAGGTAAGGTTAAAATGACAAACCTGTGAGGTGAAATAGTCCCTGGTCTTTCATTGCATCCAGGAAACAGGTCTAGGCTTAAGATTTACCACTGAGAATCCCAAGTAAGAGAGGTGATATTCTGCTTCTCAGATAACTCATCTATCTCTCCAAAGGTTCAGGCCTTAGCATTTTGGTCTTGTATTAATAATTCTTTCTTAAAAACTAAGCAAGTTTTTCATTCAGCACAAATGCTCCCTAGATCCTGGTCTTCTCCAACAGGGGAACTACATTCTTACATCTATATGGAAAAGCATCTCACTTTTAGCCATGATGATAACAATAATTCTGAGACCAAAATACTKCCATAGTAACTTAAAGCTCAGTAATATTAATTTTAAAAAACTAAATTCTAGTATGATTTTTATATGACTGCATTTCTTTTACTGCAGAAACASCTACAGCACAGCATGTTTTGAAACAAGTGGAAGTATGGAGGATTTCTAATTCAACTAAAACAACAGTTTACCTGACTGCGTTCTCAGCCACAAACCATGGGAATGCYTCCCTACAGCTTGGCAGGTGTGATTTGGAGATAATTGCAGCAAAGGGAGGGGGCCATCACTGGCTTGTAATTCTCCTAGAGAGACTGCAGATCTTTTTTCCTTCTGTGTAACCTTGTATGATAATTAGTCCAACTCCACCTGTCTGCTAAAGCAGCTCTTACWGTTGGGTGTCTGTGGTTAATTGATACCATTCTGGATTAGTGCAGGTTCTGTGCCAGTCAAGAGGACAGGCAGARATAATTTTTAAAGTCTAAAGCTAAATCTGGAAACACTACAATATCAGCATTTTGCCTCAGAAATTTGTTAAAGGGTCAGTGTGACTACTATTTTTTTCAAAGAGTTCAAATGTGTTGCAAGTTTTAAATTGAAAATYTCTTCTCATGAAGAAATACAGATTCACATACTGTAAAATTTAAAGCAGAGCTGGAAAATTAAGAGAAAAAAAATTTGAAGTTATCTCTTGGCTGTGATAAAGATATGATAAAATAGTCAGGGTGACCTTGGCAGTTTAGTGCAAAAACTTGTTCTCAGAAAGTTCATGGATTTGGAAGCAAAGATCTATCATCAATAGCCTTAAATATGTCCACAGATTGAGAAAGAAGTTGAATCTTAGATACAGATCCTGTAACTAACCATCTGGATATTAGTTCTCTAGTTTTGCAAGGAACTTTAGCAGGTGCCTAAATTTATATTTTAAGTATTCATAGACAAAAAGTTAAGAGTGTTCATAGGAACCTTGGCTGAACTGTTGGCTGCATATCCAGACAATAAATCTATTTATAGACACATACATATATAGGCCATATGACACCAACAATCCATATTGTATATGCTAACTCAGCTGAAGACTTCTCAGCAGTGTAGGCAGAATCAGTTTTATGGAAGCAGCAATATGGGTCACAGCAGATGGGAGAAAGAGGCTAAAAAGATTCAGTGGAGGCTTCAGCGGACAGAACAGATGGGTTGTGGGGGGAGAGAATGGGGTTTCTGGAGTAAGACTAGAGCTAGCAACTCAGAGGTCAATGAAGGTCCATGATATTCTGGGTACGAAGTGATTGAGAAGACTAAAAAGGCTGGAGGAGCTAAGTGAGGCTTTAGTGGGGTTGTGTTATCAGGGTAGTGACAGCTCTTCTTYCCTTCTGCGCTACTGAGATCTTGACYCTTTTCATGGGTAATCTCCCTCTTCCTCACTTCCCCGAAGCACAGAACTTCCACCAGCCATCCTTTACTCATCACCCATGGACCCATCCTCATCTATTACCCTTTTCCTCATAGGAAGGCCTGCAGTGTCCTGTCCTCCCACAGAGATAAGGCTTGCTCCTACTGGGATAAACAGMAGCAGAACTTTGAAAGGGACAGCTGTCAGAAAGGACTTCAGCCTTCCGTCCTCAAGGAAAAGCTGACAGAAAAGTGACCATCCTTTCCCTAAGAAGTTGCACATCCCTAGGTTACATCCTGTTTGTTCACTCGGTGTTTGCAGCAGCAGGAGAGGAAGATGGCTGTATAAAGCAGGAAACAAAGACCTGCTGTTCAGCTTGGAAAGCCAGGCCYCATCTTTGGCATAGATGAAGCACACAGTCTGCTGCCATAAGCTGCTGCYTACCTTGTCTTTTGGCTTAATACAGCTCCGTATGCGAGTGTGAGTGTTGTGTGTATATACATATGTGTGTATGTATATAGTTTAATCCAAGAAATAATGATAAAAACACAATAATGAGCTTCCAAGTATTATCAAGCCTATTAAGCTACAAATAGTTCATTGAGGACCAATTTCTAAGTGCTAAATATTACAGCTAGATTTTGCTTTTATGCAAAAATCAATGCAAACACATGAATCATTGAGAAGCACGCTGCAGCTTTCCAAAGTCAGTTTCTAATTAGCAATCCATTGATCCAAATAGCTGGTACTACAAATAACACAGGGAGGAAAAAAAATGTTCTACCAAGTTATGGAAAAAAAGAGTCAATTTTTTTGCACTTTATAATTAATTTCAACTCTTTCCAGAATTGAGAAAAGTGCCAAAGTTTTGCATCCCTAACACTACTCCCCATATTCAGCAATGTTCCTTTTTTCATTCTGTCCCATCAATTAGAAAACTTACTCAGATTAGGCATGAGAMTAAAACAAATACAGAAAATTGATGAGGAAAAACTGGGCTTTGCAGGGATATTTTCTTTACTGCAAGTGTTTTCCCTCCTTAGAATAGGGGAATTGACCTAGCCTCATTATCCCACTGCAATAATGTACATGTGTCCTGATGTTTTGACAGATATTTAGGATGGTGAAAAACTGTCATCAAACTGGAATGAAAACTAACAAAACCGTAAATTATTTATTTATATTTTGTGCTCAGGATAAAACACATTAATATGTGTAAATCCTTCACATATGACTGTCTGTTAGTTGCAAAAATGTCCAGCTATGTCCTATAGGAAGCCAGGATTCACTGCAGCTGAAAATCATAGGAATGGTTTCCAGAAATAAAGAATGCAGATTTCACCATGGGTATTTTCCATATAAAAAAGGAACTYTTGAGGACTTCTCTATTTGAAATTCCCTATTTTTCTATTTGAAATTCCCTTTTCTGTGAAAACCAGAATATATTCTAAGACTAAACTGAATCTTACAAAATGGCTGAAGACAGTCAACATAAATTTAAATGTTGCATGGTGGCAGCTCTGTGTCTCACACTTTTTCTGGTTAAAGAATGAGTGGTCCAATGTTGGTTGAAGTTGAGGTTTGCTGCAAAAGAACCATTATTTAGTCTGTCTTCAGTAATGTATGGGATCACCATCTTGTATGATGTATGGGGTCTTCATCAGTAGTATGTATTCGTATTTTTCAACCTATGACCTTTATATACCTTCAATTTTTAAATAATGTAAAGGCTTAAAAGTAATTGCTATATCTCAGGGTAAATTGGAAATTGGACAATTCAAAAAAARCCTTAAAAGTGTAAGTAGCATTCTGTAAAGAAAGCCGGTCTTCAATATTCCCATAACGGTACTAACTGAACAGCAGCAGTAATTCCAAAACTCAGAGAAACCCACCATTTAAATGAAAGTTTTTTTATTCAGGATTTCAATATGTGGAGAAAAAAAAAACTTGGGATTTCCATCTTTGTTAGTATCTGCACATTCAGCTATTTATTTAGAAAAAACAASTAATTTGAGAATCTTGGTGGAGTATTTCCATCAAAGTACTTAGCCTATCAAAAACAAAATCTTCATCATTAATGTACCTTTTTTACACCTCAAAATTATATGGCTTCRCAGGGAATTTAGAAAATTATTTTTAAAATAATATTTGCTGGAAATCATGTTAAAAATATTTCCTATTTTTACATGAGTCCATGTGTCTGATTACAAACAAATTCTAAAGCAGAATCTTGAATAATATGATTGCAACAAAACTACTAATTCACAAGAATGTGTGGCTAAAATTATGGTGCAGTCCTAAATCTTAGCAGAAAATACTAAAAGTAATCTTATCCCTGAATCCTTATTTACACTCTTTATCTACTGTAGATACCATGCATTTCTGTCTAGAACTTGGGGATGATTGCACAGTTTGAAAATGGAGTCAGTTTGAGAAAAGGATTTACCAGACGAAAGGAATCTTAGCTTGCTGTCAAGACTTCKTGTTACAGATTCAGACTGATCAAAACCTATTGCTTTGTTTCTGCACTATATCTTGTAGCACAGCTCTTAGAATTTGAAAATACTAAATAGAGTCCACAAAACATATTCATGAGTTGAAAYTGGACAACAGCAACAGAAATCCTCAGAAAAACATAGTTGTCTCTTAAATTCCAAGATATTTAACACAATTTCTGAATATCCTGGCATACGTCTTTTTTTTCTATGAAATTTTTCTCATGATAAAATTAATAACTGTATGAAAACAGTTTTTATTTGTTGTTGGCAAACATAATGATTTTAAGCATTGTATAACACATATTTATTAAATCATTATTGCTTTGAAAAACTCTTGCCTATAAGGTAGGCAATAAAGATAAAATAAATGTATCCTTCCATTTTCACTTCAATTTATACATCTTCAAATACAGAAAACTGAGTCACAATGAGGGTTAAAACAAAAGTGATGTCACCAGCTCAAGAACAGGTAGGACACTTGAGTTATAATTCGTGTATAGCCATGCAAATATTCCAGCAGTCTGATCTCAGCAGTGACAAAAACAGAGCCTGTTTCTCTATTTAAAGATCATTAGAAAAACCATCAGCCCTATTAACGTATATAATTCTCTGTATTGTTGTCACATTTCTTCCYTTATTTACCTTCCACTGCCTGACAATATAGAAAAAAATTCTGTGTGTTCCTGTTTTCTACAAACCTTATCATGGCAATATGCTTCAGTTTTCAGTTTACATGCCTCAGTTATTTTGGTATAACACTGTCTAACCTTCTGATGTGCCTGCAGGATTCATGTATGCTTTCTAGTGTTCAGGAAAGCAAAGCAGAAACTTCTTAAGAAGCAGGCTGTTGGTATAATGAGATATTTTGAAACAGGATGCTTCAAAACAATGGGTTGACGTTTCTGTTGAAACATATAATTTCTGTTTGGTTTCCTTAACTATGAACTGTAGATTGAGGTATAAATGCAATTAACTCTGAAACTACCTATTGAGCAGCATTCCCATTGATTCTCTAGCATTCCTCAGTGTCTTGTGATAGTAAAATTGCAGTGGTCACTTTTCAAAGGTCAGCATTTGCCCCAAGTTACCAAGCAATCATCTACAATCAAGTGATGTGAGAAACAGGAATCAAAAGCTTTTAGCTCTGGAAAATGAGAAGAAAAACCTCACAAATATATATATATATATTTTTTAAAGGCTATTCCTTGCTTTTAACTTATGGAGAAGTGTGAAAGTCAAATACTAAACAAATTGTCAGTGTAATCATGTTCAACAGTGAAAATACTTGGTTACTTATAGAACATTGTGCCTTTAAAGTGTTTTGCATATGTCTCCTCTTCCAAGTTCCAAAAAAACCTTATACTGGGCAAGATTTTGAAATGAGATTTATGCGGCATCTGGAAGCCAGTGATAGTTGATCCATGTGAAGTCAAATGAGCTTGTTGTGTGTCTTAAACGTCATTTTAGCAGCAATCCAGAAAAGCAATCTTTACATGCAGTTTCTTCAGCAGCATGTAAAACCTGTCTCCTGCTTGTCAGGCAATGGTTCTAGACTTAAGACTGTTGTACGAAATGTGAGTAACCAGTACCACTATTTCTTGAAAAGACACAGAKCCGTGGTGAAATCACAGAGAGCATCATGAACATTTAAGTCTAGGAGAGAGTGATGTAAACCATGAACTTAGATAGTGACAGGCATGGCTGAGCAGGGACAGGTTTCTCCGAGTATGGTGGTGTTTCAGGCATACTTGTTTCCTGAACACTCCTTCCACATTGGCTTAGCTGACCGAACTTTGGTGTACACAGTATTGTAATGTCACTTCCAGGTCAACTAAAATTGTTCGTTGTAAAAAATTTCATTGAATTCTGCTCCTTTGTTCCATTTTCTGAAATTCTTTATGAATTGGGCCTTAATATTAATGATTATTAATATAATGTCCACAAGTCCCACTGAATTTAGGTGATTTGACACTTACATATATACCTGTCTCGCCACTGAACAAAAGCAATAAACAATATTAATATAATTGGAAAATATGTCTCACAGGATAAAGCATTTCTGCCTTGTTTAGAAAGAAAATAAATAAATAAATAAATTATATTAATGAATAATGCAAGGCCAAATAAATACACATGTGCCTGATCCAAAACACATTAATTTTCTATTGAACATTTAACAGGAAAACAAAGAAAATGACTTCAGGTGTAAGTGAAAAAAAAGAAAAAACTAAACAAAGTTTTCTTCAGAGACGTTTAAACATTAAGATCAAAGAAACTGCCTGGTACTCTTACTAAATTACAGGCAGCCAAGACTGTTTTGCAAGCACAATAGTCACAGTGGAATTTCCAATACTTCTTTGCCCTGATTCAATGCTCTAAGAAGCTCATTATTTCAAGTCCTAGCTAGCTGCAGAGAAGTTATCTGAGAGTTAGGCTGACATTGATAATACATTAAAAAGCTTAGAAGCACATTCTACAGCACCTACTTATGGTAGAGATATTTGTAACATGAAACAAATAAAACTATTAAAGTATTCCTGCCTGTGACATCTTTAGCCATTCAAAGCTGAGAGGAAAAGGAAAACAGAAAATCTTGTCAAAAAGTAATATTTTAAAATATCTCATGAAGATGAAGAAGAGATTTTGCATTATATCTTTCCCTTGCTGCTGCAGTCACAACGGAGTCAGTCAGTTCAAAGTAGGGAAATGAAAGTTATAGAATATGATTTATTTCCCTAATCTAAGGAAGCATTGTASCAGTTGTAGAGAAAGTTAATATTCCCTCTCCAGCCCAGGCAATGAATGAAGAAATGGTGCTGTCTTTTAACAGAGACATTAGCCAGAAGACCTAAAAGTGTCAAAATGTTTAATGATTGCATGCTCTGCATGGTAAATTTTTTCTTAAATTTGTGTTGCTGCTGTATCCAGAAAAACAACTTCTCTACTTATGATCAATATATACATCTTCCAATACTTTCAGGGTTTTGATTGAATAATAATACTCACCAAGATATTGAAAGTACACAGAAAAAGAAGATGCAAGAATTTTCCATAATTCAGTTCCATACATAAGTTTTTTTCAGAATACTTAAATATCATCATATAAAGGCTTGTATGATGTCCTCTTTCCCCCCCAAAAAAGCCCAATAAAAAAAGTCATTTGTTTGGTGAAACTGGATGCCGTGGCACCTAGAATTCTGTGAAAGCAAAGTATTTCCTAGTTCTGTTTCTTTTATGGTTCAATTATGCAGTTATCAATGTATTTTCCATGTATTTTACACAAAAATTAAAAGTGGACAGTAACATACACAGTTCTTCTGTGTTTGTGTCTGCAGCGTACTTGGCCTTAATGAGTCTAGATTCAACTACTATTTGGAAGATTTTCTTTACAACCTTAAGGGCTGGATGCCTTTTTCTGAAAATACAGTTTCTGTAGAGATTCATAGGGTARCAGCAGTTTTCAGTCAGTGGATGTCACTCATCACATCGAAAATGAATGGATAGCCAGTCAGAATTTCAAGAAGGCCAGGACCACTATGTGGTGTTCCACAAGTTTCCTGGAGTTTATGTACAGTCATTGTGATGCAGCAAAGAAAAGGTGTTTGCAAGCAGTCAGGGTAAATGTGATACAGTCAAGGTATTTCCAGAACAGATCGGAAAGTGCTAGATATTGGTAAGTTCTTATCTGCAATACCAAAAATACAGAATTATGCCCATGAAGACAAGAGGAATCTCAAAACTATAAAAAGGTACAGATAACAGGCATATAACAAGGAAGAAAAATGTGAAAATGCTAAAAAGGATTTCTTTGCTTACTCTAATCAAACACAGGCTGAGATAGGTATATGCTGCCATCAGTAAATATAGCAGTGKTAAATACTAAGGGATGAATGTTAAAATTGATGTTGTCAGAAGAATAAACTGGTATGTTTTTGTCAAGAGTAAAATTCTGTTGGTAATTAAAAGACATTTCACAGTGTTACAGCAGGAGCATCTGGAACCATTCTTCAAGTAGAGCAACGATGATAAAAATGTATTTGATAGACCTTGATCCTTTTATTAAGGCATTATAAGATGTGTACCCTCTGATAGCAGGGGAATTATCCTAGTGCTTCAATCTTTGTTTATTTCTGCCTCCATGTTTCCCTCTTAATTTTCTTCAGCTGAAATGTACAGGCTGCATTTGCCMCTGTTATTGCCTCTTCAGCTGTGTCTTGTACACAGAGCAAAACAAAAATAATGGAGACAATTATTACAAAACAAAAGTTAAAAATTGTAGTGCTGTTATGCTATTAACAAGCCTCACTGAGAAAAAATTATGGCAAATGACAGTCAAGAGGTATTTGACCTTTATGTAGTTATATTTCTTGAAAGTGAGACACACATATATATATATATATGCATACAAGATTTTAGTAAGCATCAGCTGGCACATCTATTTAGCTATTCAAATATATTTTATCTGACAATGTTGATTTCTCACATTTATTTCTACTCACTGGGCATAGAATTGACTGCATTATGCCAATGTTTGCAATGTTAACTATTTCTAAAGGTTACCAACTACGTAATCATATATGACATGAAAAAGTAGTTGAATTTCACTCCCCAGCAAACTGAGTTCTGAGTCACTGGTACTTCCTTCTGCTGTAAGCTGTAAGTAAACCACCCCCCCACACTACCCCCAATGTACATGTTAGAGAAATAAAAAAGTCAAGTAGACATGCCATTCTTCTTCATTTGTATATGAAAGAGCTGTGAGGATGTTACTCCCTTTTGGTTGCAAGATAGTGCTCGCATGYCCTCCTGCAAAAACTTCACAGAAGCATCCTGACCTCTTCAGATGCTTTTTGTTCAAATATTTTCAGTCGAATAATGAAAGCCAAAGGCTTATGATGCATCTCCTAATTAAGACAAACAGCATTCATTTCCATTTTTAAATGCTATGTATTATTTTGCCTCCATCTTTCTTCTTTTTTGCTTTTCACTGTATCCCAACCATCAAATATAAGACTTCAGATTCTCCTTGAAACAAAGGCCTGCACAGCTGTTACTTTGCAACAAGCACATTGTGGGCCCCATCCAAAGCTCATTGAAGTCGCAGTCTTTCAATTGACTTCAAAAGGCTTTGGATAGACTCCTTTCTTAAGCTATATCTTAATATGTGATGCATTTTTAAAGCTGGAAAACCTTTAATGCACTGACGTTTCTGCAGTTTATTATAACAAAAGATACAAGAAAAATGTGCAAACAAAAAAATGAACWGAGTTAATTCTGCACAAAGTGTTAATAGGAAATGTCTTCTTATGATACTGCTGCCAACTACTTTTAATATCCTAATAATGTATTGTTACTCTGTGACAATACAGAATAATTTTAAATCCCCATTCATAAGGACTCCAATTATAATCTAATTCAGCTCAGATTAACTATGCTTTGATGGCAATTTCCTTATACAAAAAAAAAATTAGTCTAAGATAATGTGCTGCAAATATAGTTTCAATGCTAATAAGAGGCAGTTAAACAGCCTAGAGAAGTTCATTCTGACTACCTTTTCATTGCAATGATAAACAGTACATAAAGCACTTCAATTACATATTTAATGTAAAAAAATGAAATTGTAATATAAAATTTAGTCAAACCACTGATAGTTTCACTTTAYGTATCCAAATTTTTCAATAAGTAAAATTGGAAT
Organism: Malurus melanocephalus; assembly: GCF_030028575.1. Lineage (NCBI taxonomy): Eukaryota > Metazoa > Chordata > Aves > Passeriformes > Maluridae > Malurus > Malurus melanocephalus. Next base: position 119,608 of record NW_026623668.1, read on the forward strand.
TCTGCTATTTCTACACAACTGGGACAGAGTKGAGATCGGTGTTAGCAGTGTCACTACAGATGCATCTGTTTCATATAATAATTTCATTGCTACGAAAAACTGCAGCAGCTTTCATTGTTTAAAACTGAAGCTGCTGCAAGTGGGACATTTCAGTTCATTACTGCTTCAGCCAAGCTTTGCACTGAAAATTATTCAGTAAACTTTCATGACAGCTTTTGATTTTTACTATATCTTACAACACTCTCTTACTGCCATAAGTTGCTTTCTTGCAATAAATGTAAAATGATTTGGAGCTACATTGCTTATGCCAGCTGAAGATTTGATCCAAAAGCTGATTCTGACATCRAGGCCCTGGCACAAGGGTAAATCATAAATCTAAATGAAAAATTACGATAATGATAACTGCCAAAGGTTTTAATCTTAGTGAAATACTAAGTAATTCCATTCACTAGAGTGCAAGGATTACAATGCCTGTAATCTTTAATATTAACTTCTAATTGACKTTTTTCCATTCATCTAAAAAACAGTAATTATACTCCAACCTTCCTCTGTTCTTTTTTTTTTAACTACTGTTCAAGAGGAAACTTATGAATGTGTGAAGTCTTCTGAGCTATGCATAGCAGAGGCAATCAGAATTTCACTYCATGAAAAATCCTGTCAGTTTGGATTTTGTATTTCAGAGCAAGCAAGAAAGGGGTAAAAGGGGATTCCTCTGAAACTCTTTTATGMAAACAAAAGTGACCAAAAAGTAGCCTATTTGTGACTGACAGCTTTGATTAAAGGGGCCTGCATGGAAGTTTGTTTTTTTTAAATCAAGCAGACAAGTGGATTGGCCTCCTATATCCCAGGTAGCCTAAATAACTAATTACAGGGACAAAATCTCCTCTAAGATGTTGTTCTGTTCATTTTCAGAAGCAAGTATTCCTTAAACCTGATTAATTTCATAGTGGCTGTGAAGCAGGTCTGAAAATTATCCACAGGAGACCCAGATCTGAATTCTCACTTACTATCAGAGACATGGAATAGCATTTTCAACCTGTATCTTCTTCTCCAAAAAGCATCTTAACCTCAATTTAAGATGAATGGGTTCTTCTGAGCAACACAAATTTTACCACTGGCAGAGACAATCTATTTAAACATACYTAAATATAATACATTTTCCATTCGATGATCCAAACCAATCCAAACACAAACAGAACCCTTAAATGTGAAAGACTCTCAAATGAGCCTATGCTACAGTCAAGATACGTTTACACACCTTTTCTTATTAATAGCTCAGTATAAYCCCTTAATCTGAACAAATTGGTCTACCGAAATTATGACCTTCTAAACGAACACTGGGTTTGCTTAATCTCTTTTAATTCTTGATTATTCCTCTTAASTTTTTGAACACTTTCTTAATAATTTTAGTGAAATGAAATGTTGCAATTTCCTCCAAATTTGGATTGAATCAGTGGCTTTCTCTTTTCTTCCTCCCTCTGGTATAAATCTAACCCATTTCCTAAGGAAAATGGAGATGATAACAAACCAGATTTTAAAGTAACGGAATAAAAAATTTATTTATGCTGTAAACTGTAGAGTATGTCCCTTTGGTAACTGCCATTTTCAAAGGCTTTTTAGTATCGGAAATGAGATTTTTCAAACTAATTACCCACCGATGACAAAAGAGAGAACAAAAGCCTTCTGAGCTTTGGTTACTATGCCCCAGTTCCGGGGAGGCAGAGGGTTATACTGCTGACCAGCAGATGGAGACACAGTACTCTTCTTGGATGTTATGTGCCATATTAATGGAGTCACATTTCCTAGACTTCCACTTGTGCATGCTTTTGAGCAATAATTTTGTAAATTCAAATACTTGGGTTTTGGGTTTTTTTAATCAGCTGCACACTACCAAATAGTTTTATTTGTAGACCCCAAATGAATATTTGGAACTACATTCAGCTTGAGAAAGTCACATGTTCCAGTTCAAAATTCAACTTCTCTCAGTACTCCTTAAAATTAAAATGCTTTCCTGTAAATATTCGCACCCATAAATTCAATATTTTTCTTTATAATTGAAAATATGAGTTTAAAAATTAATTGAAACAATTTTTTTTAATTAGTAGTGAAAAAAAAAATTTCCCTGGAATATGAGTTTAAAAATTAATTGAAACAATTTTTTTTAATTAGTAGTGAAAAAAAAAATTTCCCTGGGTTGCAACCATGAAGAACCTTGAATCGAAAAAAAATTTCCCTGGGTTGCAACCATGAAGAACCTTGAATCGATTCATCAACAGCTCTGAATGCTGTGCCTTCAGATAGTCAACATGCAGTTTTACCATTTGTGTGAAATAGCACCAGCATTCTCTCTGTTTTTTTCCCTCATTCCAGAGAAACACACAGGCTACTCATTCTCTCAAAACAGAAAAATGAAGCAAAGACCAGCATATTTATTCTAAGAAAAATTGTAAGTGATGCATCAATTATTCTAGTCACTTGTGTGTCTAATGCCTAGAACACTAGAATATTTTTCCCKTCTTTGTTACAAGTTGTCACATGAAATTTCTGAGTTAACTTATACACTAAATTCTGGAGAATAGTAAGATTATTTTCTCAAGAAAGACTGTTTTCTCAAGCATGGAAGTAAGCCTGAGTAAATAACCAAGACTGAAGASAACTAAAAGCACAGTTTACAGTAATGCAACAAATCTACCAGTGATTGTTCTTCTTGTGATTGGAGCAAAATGGCTTAGCCAGGAGGTTTGACAAAAGTCAAAAGACAGCTAGAAACCTGCAGGATCAATAACAAGAAGGGYTTTTCAAGGTGATTGGACTGAAATCCCAGAGCTCCATATTTACAGAGGCTTGATTCAGCTTTAGGGCACCAGAACTCAAACCATCCATCACTAAATAGATCATACTGGTAGGAACTAACAAAGGGGAGAGAGAGGAGGGCTCGTTATTAGGGACATAASGGGGGAAGAGCACACAACCACATATTTCTGAGCATGTGGTAGAGACTCTACTTTCTCTAAAACATTGATTTATTTCATGACACAATAGAAAAAGGAATAAAGGTCAAATMGAAAAAGTAATATTTTTCCAAATCTGGCAAAATCAAACTCTCGAGAAATGGCCTGTGGAATCTGGTTGCAGATGATTTCCTAAAGCAGGGCGTATTATCCATCATGTTGCTATGACCCAGGATAGTATAAAATACAGAAGTAGATGGGATTTATTATTGTTAGCTCTCACCAAGATCTCCTGTAGGCCACTGTCCAGAAGTATAAAATGTAATCACAATGAGCTCTTGAGTTAACAGTAACTTTGGGTAGCCTGAACTGTTCTTTCTTTGAAGGAATGGCATGTGTACTTTCTCTRTGTTGGAGAAATAAAGGATTCAAAGTTGTATATTTTGTTATTTCTCATTGAATCAGCACCAACAATAATACCAGCTTTCTAGAAGTTCTTACTAAGTGCAAAAATAATGTTCATTACTGGATACATTTGTTCATAAAAGGGAGAGGTGGAATTTTTTCTAATAAAATGGAAAATATTTTTMATTCAAGTCTTCATCAGTTATTGCATGAAATAAGATTATTTTTGATAAATCATARCAACAGACATTCCACTTTTAGAAACATCATCTTCTGACATATTATTAGTAATATTATTATCCTCCTAATTGAAAAAAATTAGGACCATTGCCAAATTACGTAATATTTTGGCTCTTCAGCAGATAGTGAGGAGCATAAAGTGTAATAGGAGCTATGTTTTTTGCATACTGCATATTTTCATTTTAGTTTCAGTCCTAAAACTTCATCTKCTTTCTGACTTCAAGTATCTATGCCAACAATTGCTTTTCCATTAAAGTCTTTCCACATATGAAGAGAAAAAAAGAGGTATAAGAGCTATGACAGTGTTCAGGTCGTCCATTAATTCTCTAATGGTAGGGAAACTCAAAAACTAGCTGTTGTTGAAGTGGAACGAATCAGACTTAAAGGGCTGGGGAATCTGATTTTATATTTGCTGCATTTTGCCTTCAGCAAATACTACAGAAGAAATCCTTTTTCCCCCCAAAGGGATGGYTAGAGCTGGTTTTGGTTTGAATCTCTGTCAATATTTTTAATTCAGGCAAATAAAAGTGATTAAGCTATGGTTTGAATAAGTTTGTCAAATCAGTCTTAAATAACAAAATTAATTCTGAGTTATTCAAGCAAACACATGAAAATAGAGATAGCAATAACTTCTCGTTTTCCTAACATTTCAAGTTTGATTTTGTTTTTTTTTAATACAAGGGAAAGGAGATTTTCTGCAGCAATATGTGGAGTATATGCAGACTTATGCCTACATTTTAACTCTTTAGAAAGTGTTAAGAGGGAACAGTATAAGCAGTGATGTTTAAGAAAGTGGTATAAGTTAACCTTTACAACTATCAACACAGAGGCATTTCTTGCTCTGTGGTAACACTTCAGTTACAATAAAACATGCTTATGGAACACATAGTCAAAACTTGTTGTCAATTATTTAGTATTCCCATAAACCATTAGATGGTCAAAAATATCTTTAATTGATTCCATCTCTACCTACACTACTTATTATTTATTAGTATAACAAACTTCTCCATGGGAACAGCTAATTGTACCTCCCTAGTGGCCACTTCAAGTGGAATAAGCATTGCACAGTGCTGCCTAAGATACTGCTGAAAGGTCTTCAGCATTTGGGGTTTGATTAAAACTGTATTACATGTACGCATCAGCAACCATTGCTAAAACAAAATGCTAATTTAAAAAAAAAAAAAATCTGCCATACTGCTTAACACAATTGAAAAGCCTTGCATGTATGGAAAGAGAGGGGTGGGAGAGTTTCCTATCTCTTCCCTTCCCACACCCCCAATAATCATTTTGTAATAGAAATACTACAATACAATGAGAAGGGAAAGGGTGCACCCTACCAGCTGCATTGTGGGAGAGACCTTTTCCTCTGACATAAATGTAGCACAGCCAGCTAGTGCTGTCTAAGCTAAATGTTTTTGGATTTTTTTTTGGTTTTTTTTTTGTTGTTGTTTTTTAAACAAACAAACAAAAAAAAAGACGTAATTGTTAATCTGTTCTATAGTAGAAAAGACAGATGTTATGGAAATCCTAAGCCACACTGTGTTTAGATTTTTCTGTGACAAGATATTCCATAGGCAATGTTTCACCAAGGAAGATTTGGACAATAAAACATACCTTGAAAGGTGTAGCTGAGTTTTAAATACTGCTGAATGATATTAACAGAAGAGCATCTACAGTATTTAGACCAATATAAACCATKATTTAAAAAAAGGTATTACACTGATTATTGGATTCAATGTTTAAAAAAAATGAAGAGGTATTTTAAGTTAAATTAGAGATCTTCTGTCACATACAGAAATCTTTTGTTGAAATCAGCAATCACTGAACATTTTTTAAAATGCAAATCAAAATACACCTGACTGATTTGGAGTACTCTTACTCATTGTTTTGGGGTTTGTTTGTTTGTTTGTTTGTTTGTCTTAAGCCAAGTAGCATATCTGGAAATGATCTTACATGCAACTGTTAAGAGACATATTTCAAAAACTGGAATCTAACTCTACAGAAAGGATGCCCAAATTACATATCTGAAAGCAGATCTACACTCTGCACTGGGTTGAGGTCACAGGAAGAGCAAAACAAGAAATCATCTTATCCAGATCAGAATCATGATTTTTTTTCAGAATAGCCATGGAAAACACAGTCAGTTCAAAGGACCACAAAGTATTGAATGCCAGTAAGCTTAAAGGTAAAAATACACTCAGGCAAAATACTGATGAACTCATACTCAAAAGCTCCATCACTGTTTGCARCTGGAGGTGTCTCATGTCCCAAGCCAGAGTACTTTACTGTCTATACAGTCTTTTAAACATATTGCCTTCCATCTGAATTTTCCTACTTAAAAAGTAAGAGAAGATTTTTGCTTTTCTTTCCCCACCTTGTCCAGTGTATTTATGAAAATCTACTTTTTTGATAAATATTCTTTCTTGTGAAATTAGCTTGCTTTTTATTGTTTTTTTTTTCTCTCCTCCAGCAGCAAACTAGAATTAAAACTGCCAGAATGTATGCATCATTAAAAGTAAGTAATGTGGAGCAATGAATAGATCAAAAATGAACAAAAATTCAAATTAGAGGCACTAGCCKACAAAACTGGGTTACCTTATATGGCAGACAAACACTACTGAAGTAGAAATAAAAGCAGAACATTAAATTCTAGACAGAGATGACAGAAACAAAAGCTATGTAACAGTCATCAGCATAAAATGACAGGAGTAACAAAGCATTATTTTGAGAAATAAATGTCCTACTTTCTGCACATGCGCTTAAATGCTGTGTTTTGGTATGAGCACTTGTTCCTTAWGTTAGGTCAATGACATATTTCAAATATACAGTCAAGAACTGTGAAATTGGAGAATCAGGGTCTCAGCTCTTAGATGTTGGAGTTACTTTGCCTGTTGGAGGGTGTGCCTCTTACTATTCACAGCTCGATGTTGCTCACCAAGGCTGCAGTAGGTATCTAATGAGCAGCACTTGCTGCTCAGCTGTGATTGCAGTAACTATCTCCTAAGTGCAGGAAGGACCATRGATTGCCATATGCTGAGACTGTAATGGTTTGCTTGGTAAGAGAGGTAAAATCTGCTAAGCTTGCAATCCTTKCTAATACTAATGGAATAAATCTGAAATGAAATGTGGTGTTACCGTTTGTCCTTRTAGTGCCTCTCTCTGACTGGGAAAGCTGATATCCCTGGGTTGTGATGACTGGTATTTTACATTACTGACACATTAGGCAGAGCTGCTGCTTATTTGCAGGTTGGACTCACTGGACATACACTGCAGAGTTGCCCTGCTCTTGCATAAGTTACCACACAGGACACCTGTAGTGGGCTGTCCATGCAGAATACCAAACTTCCTGCATTGGCCATGTAACATCCTTCAACTAGGTGCTCCAGCCATATCAGGTCACATCCTGAGGTGGCAGAGAGGCCAGTCCCTGCTGTAGCAAACAGATCTCAGGGGATGTTACAAAGAGAAAAGGTTATTAGTATTTGCTATCACAGCTTTAAATGTAATTTTAGGAGTAATATTCAATTTTATGTCTTTAACCATTTTTAAAAGAACATCAGGCATTTAGGTAATTCCATTAACTTATTTTCTGATAAACCTTCCAGACTAATGTTGATCAGACTTATTTTTCTGTGTATAAGAGGCACCAGAGCATAATACATAGCTCCTGCCCTACTGTTCATACCTGCCTCTGTTCTGATTTCTCCTATCATCTGTTCTGATTTCTCCTATCATCTGATTTCTCAAGAACAGCAGAAGCAATGAATAATAACAGTGCATAAGACAGATCTTAATGCATTTTTGCCCACTACAATGGATAGATAGCTTGTATCAATATAAATAGGAAATAAATTTCTGATACCTTGGTATTCACCAAGAATTAATAAACTGAAGAAAACTTAGAATCATCCCTGCTTCTTAATTGCTTCTCTTTGTGGGTTTTATCTACAGTAAACGACCCTTCTATTAGCTTCCAAAAAWGTGTGAGATATATAAAAGCCTTTTAACAGAATTGGTTTTGAATGACAGTCAGTGTTTTTCAACATTTTTAGCAATCACTTTTAGTGACTATTTTACTTCAAAATCTGTTAAAATCTGCTGCTTCATTTCAATCATTTTTCTCTCAAGAGAAGGAGGAGCTAGAACACTGGTTTGTAGTTGATCCCACTATTACTGCTAGGAATATTGTTTTGACAACAGTAGACTGACTCTACCAATATTACTGGATGATCATTGCCATGTCTTCCAGATGCCATATGACTAAGGCAAAAGTAGCATATTAATACATGCCTCCACCATAGATGCCTTATGAGACATRATTTTATCAGCTTGTTGTAAATCTAGAACTAATAAAAAAAATCAGAATGTTCATCCTATAAAACTCCRGTATCTCAATGTATATTTTAACCCTGTGGATATGACGACAAACTACAAATATAGAAACATTTTATGAAAACAGATAATTTGACAAATTCAAGATGCTTGTAAACCAGTGCTTTCCACTAAGAATGCAACAAAAATCCTTGAAAGGAATGAGCTTTAAAGCTAGGGAGAATATGTTCTCTTCATCTTGACAAGAAATCTAAAAATAGAAATTCCTCCAAATTATTACTTCACCAAACAAACTTGTTTTCTTGACCCATCATTTAATTAAAAATTTTTCCATCTAGCATGAAAAATGCAATTTTGTGTGTTCTAAATACCTAATAATAGGGGAAAGTCTTTGTAAAACCCAGGCAAACCACTTGATTGTGTATAGATTAACATATCTGGCTCAGTCATAATGGTAGAAATATGGAAACCCAGAGGGAATTGTTCTGCTGTTATTAGGACTTGCTATAAATAAAATATGAAGCATATATTCCAAGAACAAATCTCCATTAGGATTACAAAGAGGTATCTAAATGAAGAGAGAATTCTCTTGCTTACAGAGCATACTGAAACAGAAAATCATTGTAAACAAAAAAAACCAAAAACTTTTTTTCTGAAAATGTTTATGAATTTTACAATAGAATACTGTTTTCACTCTTGAAGGACCCCTACCAATTCAATGCCCCAGATAGTACCTGTATTAATTTTCCTTAATATGTCTTTTAATGAGGATCATAATACCTAAAGCAAGCACAAATGCATGCTAGATGGAGAATGGATYGAGAGCAGCCCTGAGGAGAAGGACTTGGGTATAATGGTTGAACAATAAGCTGGACATGAGCCAGAAATGTGCATTCACAGTCCAAAAAGCAAATCATACTCTGGGCTGCATCCAAAGTAGCATGTTCTGCAGGGTGAGGAAGGAGATTCTGCCCCTCTACTTCCCTCTGGTCAGATYTCACCTGGAGCTTTGCCTCCAACTCTGGGGTTTCTAGAGCAGGAAACACATGGACCTGCTGGAACAAGTCCAGAGGAAGGCCATGCAGAAGATCAGAGRGCTGGAGCAGCTCTCATGTGAAGACAGGCTGAGTTGGGGTTGTTCAGTCGGGTGAAGAGAAAGTTCCATGGAAAACCTTTGATCAGCCTTCCAGGACCCCACAGCAGCCTACAAGACAGCTGGAGAGGGCCTTCTTACAAGAGCATATAATAACAGCAGGAGGAATGGCTTTAACAATAGGGCAGGTTTAGATCAGATAATGGGAAGAAATTCTTTACTGTAAGGGTGGTGAAGCATTGTACATATTGCTCAGAGAAGCTGTGGATGCCTTGTCCCAGGAAGGGCTCAAGACCAGGTTGGATGAAGCATTGAACATTGTGGTCTAGTGGAAGGTGTCCATGCCCATGGCAGGATGTTTGGAACTTGATGATCTTTAAGGTTCCTTCCAACCCAAACCATTCTGAGATTCTATGACCCCATAAAGAATAAAAGAAGAATTGACTTTTTTTTCTTTCTTAGGGAGGGTGTGGAAGGGGCTAAGAAATACTAAAAACCGGTCTAGAAAACAGCAACACTAATGGGCAGAAAAGCWAGAAAATGTGTTTTTCCAAAATACTAAAATAATCTGCTTAAAAGCTGTATCTGAAAGTCATTCTAAGGTTYACAGGACTAGTTACTAATACAACATGCTGAAAAAACTGCAAGAGGTAAGCAGTATGTTCATGTGTAATGAACTAGCTAAAGACAGAATAAATGCTATTTTTAAGAAATGGGAATATAGATWTTCTAGAATTAAAGACTGATATTTTTATACGTAGGAATATTTACCTTTCTATTTATTATACTCCACTACTAGTAATGTAAAACAAATTGAAATCAAACTTTTTGATACATTTTTCTTAGCTAGCTATTCCTAAATAATAATAGCAAAATAAAAAACTCATTAATATAACTTTCTTTAAAAAACACCAAACAAAACATATTTTGCACAGATTTCAGCTTTATCTACCCAGAGACCTGTCATGTCTSAGCACTAAAATATTGTGGCTTATCAAATTAGAGACCTAGTTATGACCAGGACAAATCAGATATCTCTGTACAGAAAGCAACTTGAAACAATTGCTTTGACATATTCTTGCTCTCAGTGGCAAAGTCTCCAAGAATCTCCCGTTCTCTAACATCCTTTCCCTTCTCTGGGCAACTTCAGAGCAAGTATGAGAAAGTGCTGAGTTTCCACTTTGTTCCTATTCCCAAATTTCTTATATGATTAATTTTGTGCTTCCTAGCCTAGAGTTGGGTCAGATTATGCATTCATTTAATCTCTAAACCAGTCTTTATCTGCCAGTTATTTGTTTGCCACTTTTCTCTCATCACACCAGCGCATCTCCACAGCTTCTTTTATCACCTGGAAATTGGATACAGCAGRGCTTAAAATACTCTCATTCACAAGACAGGAGAAATCAACACAGTTTTCTTCACAGAAGTGCCCCTTCCCTAATAACATCACAAAATCCCCTACAAAGAGAGAYAACAGAGATGAGGTGACAAATGAAGATTAAGAATCCCACAAGTGAGAGAGGAGCTGTCTATCTTTCCATTCTGCTCATGACACAGCACAGGGACATATTAATCCCAATGGGTTTGTGGGACAATAATAATTGCTGATTGTAATTAAAGTAAGCGAGTTACCACATGGRCTAGGTAGAAAAGTTCTCATCAATAGAATCAGAGGAAAATAGTGCTAGTTTASTTCTTACATAGATATAAAATATGCAAACAAGTCTATAAAAATGCAATAATGACTGCYATATTACACTAGCTTTCTATGATTTCAGAGTGCCATTATTATACTCAAATTTTTAATGAAGAATTTGCTGCTACTCAATTCTTATTCCATTTAAAATATTACTATCCTTTMCTTTGGAAGAAAAAAATGAGATAAACATTCTTTTTATTTAATGGTACAAGATCTYTAAAGTATCTTACATTTGTTCTTGAATATTATTACTCAAATGAAAAATCTATCAGTGAAGTTCTACTTTCTTGTGTGTTTCAGTTGTTTTGGAAAGAAGTTATTCTTGGATGCTAAGCTATTATTATAATATCCATCACARTTTTCAATATGACAAAGTTACAAAACATTGGCCAACAGAAAGGACTTCATATTTTTTAGCCTTTAATTCTGAAAGATAATGTCCAAAAGGATTTCACAGAAATGTCTCATATTTACCCTGAGGCATCGGTTCATATTTCAGAAATTATCTACTTTAGAAAATTCAGTTATCCCACTCTTCTAGTGCAGAATGTGAAAAATAATATTTAAAAAATCAATTTTGGGAAATTTTACCCTTTTAAAACAATGCTCATAAARGAACATTTAAAATGTATGAATATAAAAATGTTTACACATGCATACGTACATATATAGTTGTATATACACACATGCATATGTATTCCTGTTGAAGACTGAAGTTTACAGACCTTGTCTTCTCCTTAATTATAATTTATCATGAAAATGTTTTCATTCTGACTGTCCCATGTCATTGAACCACAGGTACCTCAGCTGCTTCAATATCTTCAGAGAAAGTGTGTGGGCATTTCAGTGCCTGCCCATTATTTTTCTGCAAATTCAACTGCGGAGAGCAACAAGAACAATCTTTCTCTCATTGAAATGAAGGCACATATCTGCAGATAACTTGTCTCACTGATGGTTTATAGAGGATATAAAAAAATGCAATAAACCAGACTGAATTAAACTACAGAGTAGTGGGGAAACTGGGTACAGGTCTTGCACCCTTGATGGTAACCAGTGTTGTCTCTGCTCCATCCATCCATGCTCACACATGATACAGCTCACACATACTTCAGTTATTTCAGCAGATTTTGGTAGATAGCATCATTATCAGTCAGACTTGGAGCCAAAAGGTCTTCTCCATTTAAAGGAATGCTATCCAGGCAATGTTGCAGAAAAGTAKTAACCAAATAATGCATAGCAATAATAAGATGTCAAAAACTATTATTTCATTTACTTCTAGAAATAAAACTGATTTTTAGCTGCCCAAGATGTATGTAGGAATACTCCTGTGAAGACTTACACACATCTCCATTATAAAATAATATTGGCAATATTCTGCYTATTCTATACACGTGTTGATTGACCTCTATGCCTGCTATGAGGAAAATAAAGAATAAAACAGAGAACAGAAAGGCATAATAGACAACTAGCAATAACTTCCTACCTGCTTACTTCAGATTACTTGTTTACTGATAAAACGTCCTGGTCCTGGAAGAGGGTTATTATTCTTTTATACACAAAGTTATGGCTGTATTTTCTTTTAAAGAGTGAGATCAGTGGTTATCCAGCTAAGCACGCTTATTAACTAGTCTGCTGAGGGGATTTCCTCTCCAAGCAGCAGCAAGGTCCAGCTACAGAAAGGCTGACAGAAACCTGACCAGCATTATTGCCTGACCAACATTATTCAGCAGCTACAATCACTCTGCTTATACTTTCTTCTGTTCTAGCAGAGAATGTTTTCTAAAAACTGTGGTTTGGTTGCAGGTTAATTGTTTGTCACCCATCTACCACCTTGATCACAGAATCAGGGAGGGATCCAGCCATATTGTGAAAGGAAGCAGCGACACAGAAATGCAGCCGCAATCAAGTCAGGTTACACGAACCCAATACCAGGTTAATGGGAGGGGCTGTGACTGGCTATCCACCACAGATAAATCTACCCCTTAGTAATCCTTTCTTTTTATAAAGGTATGCAGGTTTCTGTAGACAGGTTCCTGTCTTTTTAAAGTGATTTTTTAAAACAATCACTTTCAAAAGAATCCTGAGAGTGTGAAGTAGATTTAAGGATGATGTGYTGCTGGTTTTATTATCATCAAACACTTGCTCTCCTGACTACACTGGCTTCAACTTTATTGTGTAAAGTTTTACTCTAAGTATAGGTGGCAGAATCTGGTCCAAAGGGATTTAAGTAAACTTATGCGTTTTCTTATTATTTGARTCATGTTTTTATTGCTTTCCCTTTTAACACTAGGTTTAAATTCAAGTGTCATTTCCAAAGAAACAGCTATGATAATCTGTGGTGAGCTGATTAATAGCACTTACGCAAATTTCAGTGACCACAAAGTTGTGAATGTGTCTGTGTGAGTGATCTGCTTCTTATAAAGTAAATGAGTCTTCTTTCACATTTTTAATAATACTCCGAATTCTCTTATCCTCCCCTTCCTCTCTGCATTCACTCTGAAGTCCTCTCTTTCTCTCATTTGTTGTTGTTGTGGCAAAGTTACTTTTTTCTACACTATTTCCACTCGCCCACAGTTAATCATTTATGGTCTTTTCCACTGCAAACATGCAGAAAACACGTAAAAAGGAAGTCTGTTATCACAAAATCAGCAACTCCAAATATAGCTTGATCAGAACTGACATCATTGTGGTTTCATTAGCGATATTAGATAAATGTAAACTATTTTCAATCTCRTTTTTTTTGTCTTTTGCAGTGTCAAAGGAGATACTCACCCTGCACCAACTGGTTCTGTTTCACAGTGACAGGACTGCATAAAGGATTCCTTTCACTTACCATCTCAAGACCATTTTACATGCCAAACAAATCAAATTTACACATCTCTCACCATCTTTATCAACCTGCCCAGGCAAACAGTTGGAAGCATTACAACCTTTGACTTGTTAACTTATTTTTCTCTCTTTACAGCCTAAAGCAACTCTTAAAATGTAGAGGATGTACGTGCAAATGAGTAAGTTTTGCAATGTAAGTACTGGGGCAGAGAAATTCTCCCACTGACAAGATCTGATGAAGATAATGTTCCCCCCCCTGTTGCATATTCTACCCTTTGTTTGGCAGATATACCTAAACCAATTTTTGCAGTAAAAATAAAATAAGTATTTATCCCAGTAAGTTTTAATTCTATTCTTAATATTTTTATTTTTTTTATATCTATAGTTACAAAAAGTGAATGAGAAAAAGTGTTATCAAGTGGGGAATCTTGGTTCCCTTAGAAAAATAGCTTTTTGCCTAGTAAGAACAGCATTATTAATTTTATATTATCTATTTTTAATTATACAGTGTTTCTTCAGCACTTTTAAAAAGAARTGGGCCAGACCCTGGCTGCAAAAATTATTCTTGAAATTTGTCTTTCTGTAACAATTTTTTTCTGCTGTTGACTTTTGTGAAAACCAACATCATCCTGAATTTCAGTAAGAGTCTGTTTTTCCCTTGGATGTTGTCAGCTAGACTGAATCAGAAATATACTTTCAAGACTCATAAGAAGCAAGGCATTATTTTTGAGGAGCCTGAGAAAACCCAGACATCCTGGCAAAGGGAGATGAAAATCCATGATCTGCTTAAAGACGGGCCTGGGGAAATTTTTTTAAAGCTTACGGGTATTTAAGTGTGCACCTACAGGCATGTTTGGACAGTGAATGCAACCAGTATTTGATGGCTAAATTAAGCTATTGTTTGCCATGACATGGGAAGATCGATCAGATTAAACATTCTGTGCCTTGAGTGGTTTCTCATCCATCTTCTTGGGTATTTCCTACTGTCCCACAGCATATGGGATTAGAAGGAGCAGGTATAAACTACTGTGGTAGTAATTCTGAGCTTAGTCCACTTGAACTCCAAGTACAACATCACAAGGAAAGATATTTGTAGCATTGCAAGATTATACCCTGAAGTCATACCTTAGAGACTCAGAAGATTAATGGATGTCCTTGTACCAAACTGGCTGGGAAGTTGAGTGGGATCCCATGACAGGCCCAATTTAAATATGCAAGTGGTCATGCACTAGGCAGTCAGCCTCATCTCTGCTACTTATATCACTAATAATTAAACTGTTAAGTGAAGAGACTTTGGAAAAGAAGACAGACTGGATGTAAGGTAGCAYTAAGTTTTCATTGTAGTATTTGGCATAATATTCACATTGAAATGTATATGTTAAATCTTTCATATAAGCTGYATTTGTTCTATGAAGAAGAGAGGGATGGAAATTCCTTCTTTCCATAAAAGGCAGGAAAGGAATTTAGAGAAGATGAAACATTGATTCTGGATAAATATAAAATTCAGTCACATATGGAAATTATTTAGAGATAGACGAATATTCAGTCTGGCTGGGTAACCACATGCAGAARAGCAGCCCTCCTCCACAACAGCTCTAAAGCAAAACAACAAAACACAGTCCAGTTTGTCCTGCCTTGACAAGGAGAAAGGACATCTGCAGGTTTCCCATGGGAATATTTTTTTCCTCAAAATGAGAGACTTGAAATACCAGGAAAAGAAGTATAGAAGTCAAATGGCAGAATGAAATCTAGTAAAGGCAAACAATGGTCAAAGTCAAGACAGCAATACCAAGACCTCTGCATGAGGTAAAATGAGCACACTTCTGTTCTCCCATTAACTTKAAAATCCCAGCTGGATATAACACCTGTGCAGACACTGCATCTCTTCCTTACTCATATCTTTTCATAATCACCTCCTTTCATTTACCTATAACCTTCTATTCTCATACAGACACACCCATTCTTTGATCTTCATTCAGGTCTTTCCCCCACTCACATACGCTTCTCATTAGTTAAGAGAAGATGCATCTGACAAGGAGAAGGGTTTCTGTCTGAAATGGGAGTTCAGCTGTGTGAAGGAAGAGGCTGGGTTTTTGGAAGAGGAGATTAAATTTTTTTAAACAATACAGTAACTTTGGGAAACAGATCCATGTCTGAGTGGGGGAGGGGGTGGGAAGAGTTAAGTGAGGAGAGCTACAAAGATATTTTCATACAGGTGAACATAAACACAGTAAAACCATTCAAGTCTAATTTTGGAAAAACTTCTTAGAAGCCATTCCTGGATAATTATTCTCCAGTAATAAATGAATAGAATAGTAAAAGTTATTAGAATAATTTACTATTCATCAAGAATAATAAATGAATAGAATAATTCATTATTCCCACATCCTTGTTCTTTGCAAGCTCTGGCAAGCTAACTAGGGCACTAGGAGGAGTGTCTCAGGTAGAGCAGGGAAACAATGAACTCAAAACTTGGAAAAGAGGCTTTACTTTTAGGTGAAAAGTTCACATATCTATCAGCATTTTGTAATTGTAGTACTGAGATGAACTATTACATTTGAGCCATATGCATCTTGCCATACTGTGTAAAAACCTACTTAGCTATTTATTGCATAGAGAGCCAAATTTATTGAATAGGACTATGATCTTTTCATACAGGCATTTTTTTTCAATGATTTCATTATTTTCTGGTCCCACTTTTGGGAGCATAAACTGGTTTAAGAAAACTGATACGACATTTGCACAGGTAAAAGAAATTATGATTACTATATCCTGCATCCAATTCTCTTGCCCAGTTTCCTGGCTCATGCTATTTTATACACATACATGAGGTATATATTTTGTATTTTCATGCATATATAATGCATAAAAATAGTTTCTTCCATCAAGTAATGTATAGATCCTTTCTTCTCTCACGTGCTCCCCAGAGCTCACAGCTTTCTCTGCATCACAGGCCCAGTTATGTCCATAGACCCACCAGGTGCGGTCTCCCAGAGCTCCATTTGCTTCACGCTCCATTTGCCAAGCATGCTACTCTCTACCAGCAGCCAAAGGCCACAACATATCACATCAACGGAATTCGTTTAGAACATCTATGTGAGTTATACAGATTCACAACAGAAAGTATGTTTCTAGGTCTTTCCATTTAGAAATCATGGTAAGAGTTGTGAAGGTGCTCTTGTTAAGGCCAATATTCTGCTCTTTACAGAGTGTAAGACTTTTATATCTGTAGACACTGATTCTGTCCAACTCAGTTTAATTGATAACATCGGTTTCTAGAGTTTCTCATTAAGTGAAACTAAATCCATTCAGAAACAGTTCAGCCCAGAAACATACAGTGAAAGGTTTTTTTTCTGATAATGGGAAAAAATACTTCTTTCATACTAAGTTAATATTGTGTGTTAGAGAAGAGTAAAACAATAACAGAATAGGGCACTAAGCATTCTCATAACTTTGGGCAAGTTAATTAATCTTTCTATGACTCAGCTTCTAAGATGTTAAATGGAAAAAATCTTTATCTTACTGCTTATCTTCCTTTTTTGTTGCTGGTTTAAACTCAAAGTTCAGTGGGTTCAAGGCTAACTCTTAACATGCATCTCGTAAATGGACAATCTTGTCAGGTTTCTGCAGTGAGCACAGCTCACCTCTGTCCCAGGATGTGTCTGTGTTTTGCAACCTGTTTTACATAGCAGGCAAGCATCAGCCTTGCTCCATTCTCAGACCACTCTAGACTATGGGAAGAGATAATAAGCAAGCCTAAAATAATCCATATGCATGGGAGGTTTGAAAAAGAAAGATTATTAACTTGCATTTATATTATACATTGATCATTAAAAAAAAAAAAAAAAAAAAGAAAAGGAAAGGTTGGGACTCAGAGATCAAGCTTCATCATAATTCTGGTGCAGCCATATGTGATATCACAGTGTTTTACCTTTTGCTGTGTACATATTTTCATAACCCTACTGAAATTTTAAACTCAGGGAAGAWTCTCATGTTCTCTCTCTAAATTTAATATATGAGGGTGATTCAAGGAAAATCTTTAAGGTGTGGCATAGAACCAAAAATTTTGGACAGTCCTGGCCAAACCAGTCATCTGATTATTGCAACTGAAAAAGGACCAATAGCAGAAGGATGAGACTAAGAGGCTCAAGAGAATTTTTAAGCAGTACTTGAAATCCGAGAGGCAACAATGTTTTGTCAGTGATTATGGGATGAGAATGTACTCAAGTACTTTTAATACATATAACTAAGAGCTGTTTCTTATAAATGTTACACGCAATTTCTAAAATCTATAGGGATGTTTGTGAAACTTCCTAACAGAAGAGCTCAATTTGTCCTGCTATAAAAATTGTATCTTTTGAGTGTGGTGTGTTATTTTTTAATTGGTTTTGCAAAGAAATGTGCACACTTAACTTGCAGAATTTTTCCAATTTTGAGAAATATTCCTATTCTAAACCAGGACACAAAAAGTTTGTTCCTTAACATTTTCATGACCTAAGACACAAAAACATTCAATATTTGTCAAAATACTGTGTTTAGTCTTCTCGAGAGAAA
>NW_026623668.1:138261-148175 GCF_030028575.1 Malurus melanocephalus
ATTTTTATCACCTTTGTGTTTTTAAAATTTAAATATAATTCTTTAAAAATTTTTAATCAGGAAAGTTTTTAGGAAGAATATTCTATAGTTTGTGAATCATCACCTTTTGGTAAAAAACAAAGTTAGGAAAATAATTGAACTGTTTGGATCACTTCTCTTATGTTTCTGCACCTTTTGATGTATATTTTTAACTCTGTGTTTCACCAAACTTTCTGCTGAATATTACTGTTTTAATGTAAATTTATAATCTATTTGCTGCTATCTCTAATTTTCTCACTACAGGGATATCAATTTCATGATGAGCTTCCTTTTAGAGAGCAGGGAAGTCCAGAAGAAGCTTSTTGTAGAATGACTTCTAGTCTTGGTATATATCCTATTAGTTTTTATTACTCTCCTWAATACTTAAAAATAGTAGGAAATATAAAATAAGACTAAAAACTAAGGAAAATCTCATGGATTTAAGTTGATCTAGATCAACGTTTTCTCAGCTGAAGATAAGAACTCCTGATATGAACYTACTAATTAACTAACACTAGAAAGTATGAGAAAATGAAAGTCTCTCACACTGTCCCTGAGGGAAGATGATCGACAAAAAGAGGCAAGGTATGAAGTGTGCCATTAGGTGTGGTGTGCTTGCAGGTGCACTTCATACAGTCATAACACCTGGGAAGGCAATTCCCATACTTTTCTTCTTGGAATTATTCTCAAAATATTTGTGGTTAAAAATACCCACAAACCATATGGGAAAGAGTGGAAAATTCCAGCTTTGACAGCTGATGGTCAGTCACTACAAACTCAGTATGGTGCACATTGCTTAATGAGTGTCTGAATTCAAAAATCAAGGCTTGAGTTGGGTCCTGTTCTTATTAATTCAAGTTCCAGTAAAAAAAAATGACACCTCTTTTATGGTTTGGTTCTGATCATGCAGGGATAAAGTGTGCTTTATTTTGTTGTCCTATAAGTAAAACATGCCATCTCTACTTTTCTTTCTTCTTTATTTTAATTTTGATGGATATATACTTTGCAGTCCTCAAATCTGCAAGCAGTRAAAAATAAGCACTACACCAACTTGTTTATCACAATTATCACTGCGCTTGTTTGTGTGAGATTTCCTGTGTTAACAGGAACGAAACAGACCATAATAGATGGCAAATCTATGTTTTTAGATTGTGCAACAGGCATTACTACTCAYATTTTGTACAATTTAAGTTGCTGTGCACTTGGAAAGAAAATGCTGAGGAATCAAAATCTAAAGGGAAACAATGTGCCTGTCAATATAGCCAACTTTTCACCACAACTAAATTTAATTAAGGACAAAGAGAACACATTTAAACACCTGCAAATACAAGATAAAAATCCACTAGCTTTGAGAAAAGGTCAAATATGTTCTTCAGTAATTTCAGAGGAAAATGTCTTAAAATAAACTTGTAGTTTAACAACAACAACAACAAAATAGGTAAACTAACTTCAGGAATTATTTTAATCTTCTGTTTGGGAATCAAGCCGGCYGGGTTTTTTCTTTCTATAGTATCTCTGTATACTCACCCAAAAACCCAMCATATTTCCCAAATACATACAACATTGTCCCTACTAAATGGTTTCAATAAATATTTTGCTTTGTAAATGCCATAGGTTTGTTTATTTTTAAGTGATTGGAAACTTTTTTCAAGTAAATGTTTTCTAAAAGTGCYCATGTCTAATAATTTTTATTAGGAKAGGTTTCCATCACACCTATATTGCTTTCGGAACATAGCTGAAGGACTCTTTACACTTCAAAGTGACCTTGATCTGAAKGTCAGCAGTCTTCTGTTCCATACCTCACATATTATCTAACAATGCCTCCACAATCTTTTGCCACTCAGCTTTTTGTTTCCCTTACCAAATTCTCTTATGCTTCTTTCCTTTTTAGGTTTAGCTGGGCCTATTGGATCTTCCACACACAGAAGAGACTTTCTCTACAGGCTGAAAAACTATTGTGAGTCACCTGCATATAGACATCCAAGGATTTTATCTTCAAGGGAGAACTTGGGAGCAAAGTATCCTTCTTACCTGATTACTTCTAACCAATAACTTGCTAAGTCAAATCAGTGATGGCAAAGTCAAAAGTCATTGTAGGTGTCTTTGCTAATCATCTGTGAAATAAATAAATAAAATTTTCTCAGACTCAAAAAATACTTTTCTACTTTAGACATGAATGTCTCATACATTCTTGCAAATGTATGATATATGCATGCAAATCAGATCTTYACATCTGCCTACTTCAGGGTGTAGATATTTCTCTATATATGTGCAAATAAACAAGTATTTCTGAGTAACATTTGAAAACAGGCAAATTAAAAACATATCCATGTCCTTACATCTGAAATGAATTGTTTTATGCACCTTATTGCCTGTATACTGGCAAACATTAAAAAGCTGATTTGAGGATTTAAACCTGGGACTGAGGATTGATTTGGGGATATTCCTAAATCTGCCTCYGTTGTTTGGACTCTAGACCACAACAAGAACAAGAGGAATCTTGATGACCTTGTCCAAAAAAGTATTCTGACCTGTGGTACCAGACTAAAAACCAAAGGAAGGAAAAAGCAAATAAAAGCACTTGCTCTGATCTGGGAATTATATCAAATAATTTTTCTGGCTAWAATGATTACCTGAAAAGCCTGAGGAAATATATGTATCATAGAAAGGGTCAGCCAGGGTACTTAAAAAATAGAGTTTTGTATTTCATAAATACTTGCGTTTTCAGAATTTTTCTTAATGAAACTTCTGAGAAAAACTATACCCTGAAAAAGGAATAGAAAAAGCATCTGTATATGACAGGTGTATATGGACAAGTGCATGCAAGGCTGTGGAATCAGTCTTTCGTTTTCCCCAACAATTTTTATACTAAGTTTATCACCCGCTAATAGTAAATAAATCACTGCCCAGCAGAAACCTTGTTGTAAGGTATTTTCCAAAGACAATTTCTGCTTTCTTTAAGATTTTCACTGCCAGTCAAAACACCACCCAAAAGGATGGGTGTTCTGCCATGAAATTTGTGGGAAAAAGGAAGAAGATAACTTTCTTTTCCCTTTAAAAAATGTAATCTGAACTGTGGAAATGACAAAGATTATTTCTGGATAACTCAGTAGCCTTTCATGCCAAGATAGTCTTGTCCTGTTGCTGTCTGTTTCTCCTTTCTTGTTAGTAGTCCCTTAGCCCAGAAAAAATGACAGTGAAAAGGTAATAGAAATTAAAATCAATTTTCAAAACATTTGAATAGTAAAAATGGCATTTGAACAGCAATACAAATAGAAAAATGCTTCTGAGATCTATCTAATTGTGGTAAAGGCTTTTTAATGAGAAATGGTATGTCTCTGTGCTGTTTCATAATTCACTGTGCCATTCTCAATGCCTCTATAGTTTAAATACAATAAAATTTTAGTAGGATTTTGAATATTCCCCAAGTTAACAGGTAAGTCAATTTAATGCCATAAAAATAGATGTAACTCCAGAGATTTTAAATAGTTTAATCAGGTGTAACCATTTCTTCTAAAGTTCTGTGATATTTTCTATCGTGTTAAAAAGCACTACAGCACAGCCAAATGCATGGCTACATGCAGCTGCAATGACTGAGTTCATTTCATGTGCCTTCTGCTCACCATTCTGCAGAAATCATTCTAAAAAACCAAAAGAGGTTTGGGAAAATCTACAGAACTTGTGTACTAACAAAAAAAAAAAAAAAAAAAAAGCTCATGTTTGGCTTTTGTGATTCTAATATAACAAACACGCATAATTTTAATGGGAAAGGGAATAGACTTTCTGGTTTAGGTAATTTTTAGGTAAAAATAGTATTTTGTTAATACTGTCATGAACACAGCTGAAAGTTTGCCATTGATTTAATATGACTACCCACAATAAAACATACCTATTGATACTTTTATTTGGAAGTGAAAACCTTGATTGGTTCACCCTGCCCACCTTTGATGGAACCACCACAAGCCCCTTTACCAGCTGCCTGCCTTTGCTGATGGGCAACAGAAAAATAGGACTTTTAGACCATTTTTCCATTTGCCCTGCAATATGTTTTGCAGTGGGCAATCATTACCACCAGTGTTGCCCCAGTCCCTAGGCCATACTCACTGTTCAAGGCTCACTAAATACAGATCTTTTTAGGGCTTTTTTTCTCTTACAAATTTAATGACTTTCTGTTTATTTTGTACTATATTGTGCACCCTCCTACATCCCCACCCACTACTTACCCCATGTGGTAACACAGCAGAAAAACAAGGTTTGATCTTGTCCTGGGAATTTATTTTATGTTGTCACTAGTTTGCATTTATTAACTGGGTCCTGGGGGAGATATGACATTGACAATATTTGTGATTTTATTGTAAGTTTCACAATAATTAGCCCTCAGTTTTTGCTTTAAAAAAAAAAAAAAAAAAAAAAAAAAAAAAAAAAAAAAAAAAAAGGAGGGGATTAAAAAGAAAGAGCTTGAAGATGATAAAATCTCAGATTCTGACAGGTTAGTCTAAAAGAATACACATGCACACTTACACAAAAGCAGATACATTGCTTTTAAAAATCAAGCAACTTTTTAAGCTGATCTCATTGATTAAAAGCCTGATTTGTGATTCTAAACACTTGTGGTTGGYGATATGGGTAGTTTAGCAGAAATTGCCCAGGTTTTATTTCCTTCTAGTGGTGATAAAATAGAGTACAAGGATACATGCAGTTCTGGTTCCTTTTAGAAACCTATTTTTTTTTCTTATTTTTCTTATTATTCATTGTTTATCTCTGCTATAATAGATTCTTTCCTTTTATTTGCAGCCTAAATTTTTTTTTTTTATTTTTTATTTTTTTTTCTTATTTTTCTTATTATTCATTGTTTATCTCTGCTATAATAGATTCTTTCCTTTTATTTGCAGCCTAAATGAAGGCAGAATATTAATCTTGCCAGAAACCAAGTTCATGAAACAAATTTTACAACTTGCTTTGAGTTGCTCCAACTTCCCTATTCTTATTCAAGCTTGGAAAGCCCAGGTTTACTGGGCACTGAAGCCTTATTATCTATACAGAATTAAAGTTAGCCTTGCTTTTAAAAGGTCTTTTTACAAAATGGTGGATAGCTATATTTCTACTCATACTATTACCTCTTCAGCTTCACATTTAGAGWTTTCTGCCTTTACCTCAACATATTACCTTAATTACCTATGATGAAACAACTTTCCAGCTGCAGTTGCTTTGCTTCTTTAAAAAAATGGGGTTTGATTGGCATTTTAAAGGAAGGTAGATTTCAAACAATATTTAAAGACTGAAAATGTCTGTTATGTAACTAAAAAAGAATCTAAAAATGGAAACAGTTTTTAGTTATTAATATGGAATTTTTAGAGCATGAAACAAATGGATCCTATCATGCATGAATCAGTATGAACTACTGAACATACCTTTTTATTCATTGTCGCATAAATATTCTGTGACTGATTATGATTTATAGTGAATTAAAGAAAAAGTATCAAATGGCTACAGAAAGAGAAAAGGATATCCTGACCCACTGGCAAGTGTTATTTGTATTCTCATCACAATCCTTGATAACAATGAGATGAGAGGAGGGGACACTGATAATGATTTAGTAGCACTGTGTCTTGGTGAAAAACTACAGATTTGACACAACACCTAGAAAATACCATTTATCCCTTCTAAAAGGTTTTCCTTTGCCTGTTAGAATACTATTTACCCACAACCACATTTGTAAGTTTTGTTCTGATAGCTGAAATGATAGGAAAGTAAATGAGAAAGTAAATCTATAGGGATAAGCCAAACACACTTCATACTGGCTGCACAGAGCAAAAGTGTAACACATCCACTGAGTATATCCATGGTGCCTGCCTACACTGTTCTGTCAACTTTCTCTTGAGAGCAGAGATCAGCCTTAGACATAAACAAAGTGAAAGTGCCCCAGGCTGAAGGGACCCTGTCTATATCCATGCTGCTTGACCCAGGCGTGTGTTGTTCCAGACATGCTGATTTTCCAACAAGCCTCTCCAGTAGCCCTGAGAAATCTCAGGTAGCCCTTGAGTTGTACCCCTTTTGTGAATCCCTCAGGCTGTTTGCCCYAAGTAATTGTCTGCCTCTCACCATTATCTGCTCCTCTGTTTATCAGGAAAATGTGGGAAGGAAGGAGAGAACATGAATCCAGACCCCTAGGCTATTAGCCTTCTCCAGTTTCCAAAGAACTGTCTATACTTGTATCTGGCAGCATGCAACAAAACAGCAGAACAAGTACCTGCCCCACAGGCTTAGCCTGCCTGAATCCTTGACTRAACACAATGGCCTTTCCCACTGGAGAAGGGACAACCAATTTATCCCACAGTCACCCCCCTTCACTCCCTACCTGAACATTCTCCAGAAGAAAGCTTTGCACTTGGCCTTAGARCAGCAGAGCCCACCAGAGTCCTCAGGGGAGAGATAGAAAACCCTCATGGTGCTTTTCAGGGGAGGAAATAAGTGTGGATTTGGAGGCAAGGTACCTGCAAAAACAYCAAGTCAGAAGACAAGCTGCTGGTTGTGTGAAACTGTGCCCGCATGGCCACTCAGAGGGAAGGATGGGAAAGTGGCTTGGCTGATACGACACAAGGTTGTATCCCAACTATCAGTAACTGCCCTTCCCTCTCAGCACATCCTTGGGTTTTGATGCAGGTGGGCCTCTATCAGTTCAGAAGTGACACCCCTGAGGACAACTCCTCCAGTTTTTGGGAAAAGCTGGATCCAGGCCCAGGGTGACCCCTCACACCAGAGGGGTGATGGATCATGGCCTGCCACCAGCAAGTGAGGTAATGGCTGCCGGCCCAGTGGCCCTGCTGCTGTGATCCATCACCAGCCAGTGCAGACAGCTGCCTGGAAGGCATTGCCAGGAGGAACAGGGCCATCTGGAAACAAGGGGCATGAGGCGGGCACGGTGAGGAGGATGAGGAGAGCCCCTTGAGGCCAAAGGACAGGAGGTTGTCTGCATGGCTGCCCCTTCTCGCCTCTGGCTGTGGTCAGTCACACTCAGACTGACCATCAGGAGAGTTCCCTGACGGTGGCTGTGCAGGCCGTCCTGCCTAGCTCACAGAGAGGCTGAATAAATCTCCAATGTAAGCCTTTTAGAGGCATTTTTGGAGTGTTTTATGCTTTCAGGGCTGTGAGGTCACCGGCCTCGCTCTGTGGGGCAGGTGACAGCATCCTCAGGCAGGGGTTTATCCAGGGAAACAGAAGAGAGTGCTTCTCCAAAGCGCCTCGGCCACAYGGCTCTGGAAATGTCCCTCAGGACCACGGGAGACTGAGGACAAGGACACCCCAACCAAGGCCAGGTGGGCAGCTGGACATCTCAGCATCAATGGGCTGACTGTGGGACAATCTACGCAATACAGAGATAACTAGAGAAATGAAGGTATTAAACGAGAAGTGTGGAGGASTTCATTTCTTGTGAGTATGCACAGACATTGTGAGAAAATATTTTTCACTGATGTATAAAAAAGCAACACAGCAAGTACCACAGAACAGTATACAAAGTTTCCTTATTCCTTTACCCACTGACAACTTTACATATGYAACATAATATGGTGTATGTGCTTGCAAAACACACATTTACATCATTAGTCATTCCCAGAATAATGAATTAATTAACATCAGAATATTTCTGATATCAAGATGAAGCAGTCCCGTTTGTGTTTTTGTTTAAAGGGAAATGCATAGGTCAGACATTATATTAATCTCTTAGTTTCACACATAGATTAAAATTTTAATACTTTGTGGCTAAATCTCACTGCCTCAAAAGAAAGGGATAGAAATCCCCTTTAACCGATCTCATTTATCCTTCACTGGTTTTTGATGGGTATCCTATTGTTAACTGCAGAGCACCTAGCACCACTCAGAAAATTCAGATCATAGACTTTCTATTGTGATTTTTCTGTTAAAAAATGTGAAAGTGGAAGAGGAAGAGAAAAAGAAAAAATTATGAAGAGCAGCAAAAAGGAGCTTTCCACTGGTAGTTCCATGAAACCTCCTAGGAAAAGTTATGCCAGGCTTGAAAATAYATGTCAACCCTTCTCTACCCCTATGAGTGAAAAGAAGCACCCATCATCTATGAACCTCTACAGTAAGAAAAGTGTGGCACATGCAGAACTCCACAGTGCTCCATACAAATAGTCCTATATTGCCAACCACTCTAGTTGTGACACCATGCCACTGTTTTGGGGTTTTATTTTCAAACTTTCTGTAGAGAAGTTTGTTTAGTGCAGCATGTTAACAGTAGCCASCAATTCTTCTGTTTAGGCTGCACTCTTGGAAATTAGTAACTCATGAAAAATACAACCCTGCAAAACAAAGAAATCTGGCCATAYACTTAAAAGGTAGAAGAACTTTTCTGCAACTCAAAGAAATGCAATTGCAATTGCTAATAAAACCCCAAAAGGAAGGCTTTTAGAGTGACAGGCAGATCAAGTCTAGAAAAGGAAACAGAGAGACAGGAAATGAGCAGAAGTGTTGGTTTCTCTTGGCTTATGATCAGGGTATTTAAAGAAATATTTTCTTTCCTGAAAGTCAAGAAGAAGAAAAAATATGGAGACAAACTACAGTCAGTTCAGACAAGCCTTTTACAGTATCTCTTGCTCTGAAAGCAYATGACACATTAGGCTGTTGCTATCTTGAAATAGCTAGATGAACCCTACATTTCTTGCCTCTATCTAGTCTAACTAGTGGTTACCTCAGTTGGATACTTTTTTTTTTTTTTGTGAGGATCACATAGCCCAGTATTTTATATGTGAATGATGTGAGTGKTCATACCTGTATCTAGGTGGATTTAGAGCATTAGTAGGAAGTTAAGTAGRTTAGAAAAAGTAGGCTGAATTTTGCTTCTGAAGTGTTTCCTTAAACACGTTTCTGAAATCAACTTTATTTTATTAACTGACTTAAAATAAGGGGTTTAAAATCTCATTGGAAGCTAAGTGTAAAGACTTTACAAAATTGAATTACTTAAGGTGTTCATATGTGGAATTAGTTGGAAAACTTCAGGAGATATACATTTTGGTACATTTTCTTACTAGAAGTCCATTTTCCAATAAAATCCAGATATTCTTATCCTGCAWAAAAGATGATACTGCCTTATATTGTGTTTCCATTTGGATTCTATGTATTTATCTAATGTTTCAAATTCTAGTTTGAATTCATTAATACTGTAAAGGAAAAACTTACAGATATATTAATTTCCCTGAATCAGCTTTTTCCAAGCACCATTCCCAAGCATAATATTTGTCATCACTTCAAATTATTACATCTTGTTTGGTAATATTTATTGGGGGCATTTGTTCTCACACTTTTTTTTTTTTTTTTTTTTCCCAAGCATAATATTTGTCATCACTTCAAATTATTACATCTTGTTTGGTAATATTTATTGGGGGCATTTGTTCTCACACTTTTTTTTTTTTTTTATCTAGGCATCTATCTTTGTTTATCTAGATGCCTAGAATTATATTCTTGGGAGTTTTTTTTCAGAATCAAGGGATACATGGTGCATGGTTCTTTTGACTGGAGTTCAGTAATCTCCCGAAGTTCTCTGTTCTGATTTCCCTATCTTTATTCCAACCATCCGTCTTGCTCTTAGTCCTGATGGTTAAAGCCATCACCTAACTTAGAGCACTCCTTGATTACTGGAGCTAAATATAGGTGATGTGCTGTCTTTAACCCCAATTCCTGACCTTACAGCCTGTCTTTCCTTTCCCTGCTCTATACATCCTGAAGAACTATTTTTGCCTAAAGATTCTGCCTTTGAGGCAGATAAAGATCCAAACAACCGCAGAAAGCTTTGTAATGAATGCCAACACCTTGAACTACACTCAGGAACTAATTAGCAGTTGATGTAGTAACAAGTCAAGAAGCTGTTAATTCACACA
>NW_026623668.1:148285-155619 GCF_030028575.1 Malurus melanocephalus
TATATATACACATGCTGAAGTTTACAGGTGATACTATCTCACTAAAGTATAACAAAGAACAATTTCTTGAGTAGGGCTTACCCTGGTTTAAGAAAGCAGCACTTATTTTACTGAAGAAGATGTACAAGCAATGGACCCATTCATTTCTAGGGTCCTGCAGCAATGGCTGCTTGTATGTGTTTGAAGAACACTCACTGAAGGTCACAAATCCAGTCTTTATCCTCAGCARCCAAAGGGAGTCAGTCTTCCCTCACATCTCTTTGAGAAGAGATCCTTTCCATGAGCAGTGCATGCCAAATGATATGGAGATAATACATAAGAGGGTTTGCTGCATTAGTATAAAAAATGGAGATTGGTCATGTGTTCTCATGACACTCCCTGCAGGTTATGAAGGTTCACTGTCCTGTAGTGTTTCACTTATAGCACTTTTCCYGTTTATAATTTCATCTAGAGCACATGAGTGTTTTTCACAGGTCCCAGGCACTGTAGCTGGTCACCCCAAGGTGTTCTGCTCTGCTGCCATGCTCCTGCTGCATCATAGGCCCTGGGAGTTTCTGTGTATTCTGATTTCCATTCAGAAAGTAATTCAGTTGCATGACTTAGGACCAAGACAGATGTTTCCCATGGTTGTTTTTACTTCAACACCATTTTCAAAGAGTAGCTGAGTAACATGGACAGAACACCAGTGACAGTCTCCCTGAATAAATATAAACAAGTTGCCACCAGCAAATGTATAGTCATGTGATSTCGTGTGCCTCAGGGCACTGAAGGTTTACAAGATCACTGAAAACACATTCCTCCTCCTACATGTTTTCTTCAAGTAAATATATTGGTATATTGCTTTCAGACTCAGCCAGCAAAATCTAGTGCTGCAGGTAATTAGTCACAGACCTTTAGGATGTCAAAAGCCAATTTTCTAGAACTGTGCTGGGTTTCTCCTGGAATGGTAGCAGCAGCAATCTATGTATGAATTCCCCGCTGCATGAAGAATCATATGGAAAGCTCTCAAGAAATATTTTGCTACTTAGAGGTAGGAATTCTGGTGCTTATTTTGGTGAGGGCATGTCAATCACCACATTTTTTTAGTGACAATGCACATCATTCTGAAGAAATACTATTCTCCTACATCATAAAACACAGCACAGAAGTAGCTATGAAAGTGTTGTATAGTTAGGGCTACACAATTATGCTGTAGCCACTGTTCTAACACAGGCTTTTTAAYTACCATACCTTGTAATTCAGATTTATAGGGGTGATGATTCATGATATTGCAAGACTTGGTTAATCAGTACTAGTTTACTATTCATGTGAATGTTTGAAAAAAGTATAAGATCAATTTTTTTTAAATTTTATTTGAGGAATAGAATATAATTTCTGCTGTGATGGCAGTAACATTAAGGCATTCTCCTTTACCCCAGTCATCCTAATGATCTCAATTATTGTTTTAAACTTTGGCTCATGAAGCCTTTTCCCAGCTTGCATAAAGAACATCTGTATGAGAGCAAATACCCTGATTCTGACAAGTCTGTGTAAAGATATTCTGGAAAGGGTCTAAGAACGAGACAAAACTTCAATACTACTTCCCTCCCAGCTCTGAAATATCTTAGTGCWAGAAAAACTTAAATGGGGACTTATTTGATGCATTTGTTCAATTGTATTCTGAATTAATGAAATATTTTAACATCTGTGACGTCCTGCTCCAAGGAGCTGTACAATTTAAATACACACTATTAGAAAAAGTATCCCCTCTTGGTTTGATTTCAATCTGTTATCTGCATAGGAGTAAAGGTCTTAACACCTCAAGAAGATGTGGAATTAAAATCGTGTATTTGAAAGATTTAGGAGTAGAAGGAAGATCCTAAAGCTAGAAGCGGAAAAGAAATTAGCAGCATTTTATGAAAAAGAAGTATTTTTCTGTTGTGATATAAATTTTCTTTTCTTTGAATTACTRTGATAGGACCAAAGGAATGGTTTTTATAGGATGGAACAATAAATAAGCATCTGGTAATTATATCTCCATATATCATAGCTGAGCTGGAGAACTACCTGGTATAGTATTGACATGTGGCACATATGATACAGTTTCAGGCATGACCATTGTACACTGGAATCATACAAAGAGAACCCATCTCAGCTCTAGCGTTTATGCACATTGGCTTGTTACAAGTGTTAGAACATTGTCAGGGCAGTAAAGGGCACTCAGGTTAGCCAAGGGCTGACCCCAGCACACAACAAGGTCATGTGGAATAACCTGGAAGGATTTAGACACCTATTAGTTTTTCTRTGAGGAACATACAGCTCTTCACACATTGCAGCAGGTCAGTCTAGGCCACACATCAGTATAAACCCATTTGCAAACTTTAGTATCTTACATTAAACTGTAATAAAATTTGCAAGAAATAAGCATTCAATGTGAAAAGAAAGTGATTTAAAATGTGAGGACAGAAGCTAACTTGCCACAAATATAAAGTGTACAATGTTTGCCACAAATACGAAATGCATAGTAGATCTTGCAAACTACAACTTAATTATTCTATTTTGTTCCCATTGAGAACCTGACACATAGATATTTTGTAAAAACAAGTAGGTAGGTCTGTGGCTTTCATCCTTGCAAAAGAGCTATTTCTGTTTCATTCCAAAAATTAAAAAATCAAAAATAGTATATGTAGAAGGGCATATTTGTCTGTGTGGCTACCTGTATACTGGGTCAATACAATATTCCTTTTGTACGTGTTAGCATCATTTGTTTCCTTTGTTGAT
Source organism: Malurus melanocephalus (assembly GCF_030028575.1). NCBI lineage: Eukaryota > Metazoa > Chordata > Aves > Passeriformes > Maluridae > Malurus > Malurus melanocephalus. The sequence goes on from NW_026623668.1 coordinate 151,046, forward strand.
ACAATGATTTTGTTATTGTTGCTGTCAGTAGCAAGGGTGATAATGGATTTGTTATTCATGGAATTATCTATCTATGACTGGGAAGCAGACCTGACTGTAGCACTCGTATTTCTATAATATATCTGTAATTATGCATTCAGGAAATTTGACAGCAAAATGTCAAAACAAAAGCAGATTTGCTCTGTTGAAGGTGCTTGAAGACAAACAGCGTTACATCAGAAGCTTGTATCTGGTTCAGACAGGCTATTTACTGCAACAAAAAAAATAGCCTTTTGAATTACTTTCAGCCTTCCATACCTCATGTTAAAAGGCTACTGTGGTGCCCTGTCACTTACTTATCAGCAGCACAGGGGGCAACAATGAACAGGGGTCACAAAGCAAGTAAGAAAAAATGATCCCTTCAGAAGAATGATTTCTTGTAGCTTTGAAAAGTGAGGGTTTCCTTCAGTAGCATTTAGTAGTTACGGCTCAGTAGCTCTCTTACTTCACAGGCATTGCTAACACCCATGTGAGGCATTATTGACTGTCATACAAGACAATGCCTGCCTTGCTTGTTGGAGCTACTGTAGTGCTCACAGGAGGTTGTACCAAGCTCCAAAAAGAAGCAGTGATAAATTCCCTCATTCTGTGTGAAGAGCAATGTATTTTTTTCCCCTTACCCTCCAGTATCTACAGTCTGACAGCTTCATACGGCAGTGTCTATGAATCACTGAACAGGCAGTGGGAGTTAATTCTAKGAAAAAAAAAAATTGGAAGGTGATAAATTTCAGAGTATGGTTGAAAGTGGAATTTTATTGTCTACCTAAGAGGAAGTTAACACCAAAAGAGTACTGTTCACAARAAGTATTTAGGCTTAATGCATTCAATTTTTTTAAAAAAAATACAATTTCATTACTGTTATTTCCAATGACTATAACAAAATTGCAATTAACATTAACATTAGGCTRAATCTTTTTGCTCAAATCTTTTACATAAGTGGTAAGAAAAGACTGAAGAGGAAATCATGGTTTYTTGCTACAGACACAGGTAGCAAGACTGCTGTACCTGCATTGAAGGTTTCTGGCAGACCCATATGCAGGGAGGCATCTGAGCATTCAGTCTGGAAAATCTATGGTGGCTGTCACACAACACTCTCTCTCTTCACCTTCTTAATTCTTATTTTGCTTTTGACAGTTGGTAAGTCATCTTTTTAATGGCTCACCACAGTTTTAATGCACAACTTCAGACCAAATTGTTTGAAACCATGACTTAATTCATGGAATCTATTAAAAAATGTGTTGACAGCCTTCATTCCAGGAAGAAAATGTTAATTACTTGTATCACAGTAGCACTCAAGATTCAGGCCATATTGCCCTAGATTATAGATATGCATAGTTCTTGTATCTGTTTTTTGCTCAAAATGAAATTGACTGATGGGAAATACTGCCACACTTATTTTGTACAATGCAGAGCTAGCAGTTATTATTGTATAGGTGAGAAATGGTGACAAAGGCATGTCAAGTGAACTGTTTAAGGTTGCAATGGGTCTATGGCACATCACTCACTCACTCACTCACTCACTCACTCACTCACTCACTCACTCACTCACTCACTCACTTTCTCTGGCACAATAAGAAAGAAACACCTTTCCAGAGGACATAATGTCCATATGATACTAAAGAAAGTATATGATGGACAAGCAGGACTTTTAATAACAGGTATTTCCTACATGATAGTTTTTATTCTGAAGCTCAATTTTGAGATATCCTTGGGTTTGGGTCTCAGAAAAAAAGTAGTCTACAATTCCACCAGACCCAAAATGCTTCCAGCTGGGCTTTTAAAATCTGGGCCACCCAGATCAGTGGCCGTTTGTGAACATTTGCTCTTACAACTGTGATTTGACCTATATAAGAGAGTAATTCAGAAAATGTCTGGAGTCTTATTTTGCTCAACAGATCTGTAACTGATATGGGCTAATGAAATATCATTCACCATAGTTCCTAGCCAGATTCACAACAACTTCTTGGTCCATCTGTTCACTGAAGACACAGCATTTTACATATCTCTTTGTACCCATATTTGTAAAGTCTGTATTTAACTTCCTTCAATATATTTACGATCTTTTCTCAGTCAGAAATACWGAAATGAGTGCATTCAAGAAATAGAAAATAAAATAGGTTGGGTACAACAAAAACATAAACCCCCAACTTGAAAAAAACACAACCAAAACTAAAAAACCAAAACCCAACAGGCTTGAATCTWTACTCCATAATCTTTTTCTATTCAAAAATACATATTTATGTGAATTCAATTCAGAGTTGCTCTTCTACCAATAAAGAACTACACACAGCTAAATTGAATAGCACATGAATAACAAATAAGCTAAATATTGATCATTCAAAATGTTCACTAAGTACTTAGAAATTTTAACTACTTTAAAAGAATGACAACTTTGTCTGTGAATGACATCTTTAGCAAAAGGGAAATGAAACTAATAAGTAAGGATTTTATTTTATGTAACTTTTGTGGATGGTTATTACCGAGTTTTGCATGCATATTTTTCTTACAGATATTAGTTACATGTTGGAAAAATTATCATATTTTTTAAATAAGCTGTTCACTCATTCATTAGAATTTCTGATTATCAAGTTGTGTTTCTCTGTAAGATATACATAAAGGCAGGGGCTCTTTAAACTAATTTTTCTCCAACAATACCATTTAGTGTATATGTAAATGAAGCCATAGCATTTAATAAAATGTGCCAAGTCATAAACATTGAAGATTTTTATTGGTTGAAAGGATCTTCCTGAAAGAGTTAAGTTTGTCTTCAGCACTGTGGCTGTTTTCTTTTATTGYCTTAACTGCCAGGAAATGAAGCCTGATTATAGAAAACTGATGGAAAAAAAAATTTAAAGGAGCCCACATTTCATTTATGAATTTTTAAAGAGGCATATGCACAGGTAACTCTTATAAAGACTGGCTAGGTATAAACAAACCAGTGTGCAAATATATTTATTTGCAATTAAAAAATTTGAATCCCCAAAGTTGTAGTGTCCCACTACTATACTTTTCTTTTTTGAGTAAAAAGCTTTTGGCAAAAAGGGGTTAAATACAGTTTCTAAATGAAAAAGGGTTTTATTGTGTCAAGTGTCAGGAAGTGAGGAGAGGTGCAAAGGAAAGAGAGAGCGAGAGAATAAGATCGTTAGAGCTGATACCATGAAGTGTAACATAAATTCAGAGATGACAGAGCAGGTGAGGTCTTTGAAATGCAGCCATCACAATAATGTCACCTACAGCTGAGAATCCACAGAAGCAAAAGAAAGGAGAAGGCAATAAAAGAAAAGAGGGGAAAAAAAAAAAAGAAGAAAAAGCATAACCACAATCCAAATGTGATCTAAATACAGAGCAACAGACTTTACTATAGAGCAACAGACTTTACTATATGCAGCCTACTGAAAGGATTTAAAAAAAAAATCTAGTAAGCATTGAGTAAAATAGTAATAATATCATGCAGACCTTTCATAGGAAGTATGTCATCTCTCCTTAGCAAGTAAGTTGCTTGCAGTGCCAGATTCTGTCTTATAGAACCAAATTAGATACATAAATTGCATGAACATTTGGCCCTACACATATTGTTACTTTGACTGTTCCTTTTATCTTGTCAGATAYACAAACTTTGACAACTTTATTTGTATTCACTGTAATAAATTCTCTAGCAGGGCACATAAGTGTACATATTTGCCCCAATAGAGAATGCTATMTTATGCCAGACATAGTTTTGTTTTYATATGAAGTTTCTTCATGGCTATCTGAGGAAACGATGTCAGGAAATTTTCCTTCTATCATTTTCTCCTAGTGCCCCAGTATTTCACCTCACAGGCAACACATTGCCCTTAACTCTCTGAGCTACACCATTGGTTTTGCCTGAGGGCAAAGTCTCAGCGTCAGGATTACTCGAAGATCACAGAGAAGTGAATAGGAGTGTTACATAAGGCTAAAAGCCCCTTCTCTGGTTTGATATATATATATATATATATATATATATATATGGTGGGCTAAGTTTTTAGTTGGTATAAATCAGTGTAGCTCCGCTGCAATGCCACAGAATTAGTATGTTTCAGCCAAGGAAGTGCTGCTACAAGTGCCACATTTTCATACTATAGCAGAGATATTCATTACACCAGGAAACAGAGTTGATGCTACAGCAACCTTGTCAATTAAAAAAAAAAAATAAAAGAAACTTAAAAACTAACACAGTTAGTTAGGACTCCTTCAGTCCAAATGTTGTATCTAACAGTTATGATAAGAGAACTTATAACAAACCATATTTCATCAAAGACCAAAATTTGCAGGGCTCATACAAGATTCATTCCTGTTTACATTACATGTCAGATTCCAAGCAATTTCTTTTGCWATGAATGTACTAGGAGCTACCTTGCATCTTATGAAATCTATTTAAGTTTCAGAACTGGGAAGAGGACTACGAACTTTTGAAGGAAAGGATTAGAAAGAAAGACCCTAGAAGTCAGAGTGAAAAATGTGCACTCTCTAGAATAACAGAAAGCATGTCAGACTAGCAAAAAAGAGAAGCAAGG
>NW_026623668.1:155645-172000 GCF_030028575.1 Malurus melanocephalus
AAAAAAAAAAAAAAAAAAAGACTTCTCAAATTCAAACATCTGTGTGTTTCCAAGCATTGTAAAAGTAAAAGAGTTTTCAAAGTTTGCCAGAATTGGAAGCTATTTGTCAAGCTTCAGTGATTTATAAGACATTTGTTAGATGAGAAAGTCAACATGGGAGAATGCTCTAATAATTRGCCTTTAACTTGCCATGTGTAAGAAATTATTTCAGTATCATCTTTTTTCATGTCTTATGACTACCAATGATGGAAAACAAATGCAAAGAGGTAAAAAAAGTTTATAATATATAGACATTTTTAAAAGCAGATAATTTCTACCTAATTGAATGATTTTTAAAAAGATAGGATGAACATGAGAGTCAGTTTAATTATGCTATAAGTACAAACCAAAGCTGACTGTGACTGAAGATATTGGTATAAGGCTTCAATCAGGTCAGTGCAGTAAGCTGTACTTTGTTTTCTTTGATGGCAACTAATGACAAAGCATCCTAATTTGGAAAAGTTATTTTGCAGAACAAGCTCCTTTGCCCTGAAATCTAAGAGCCTTAATGAACCAGTTGGCCATGTAACATGTTGTCGGAGAGCTTTTTGAAGCAGATATATGTACTGAGGATATTTTAGACCTTCTCTCTACTCACTGCTCACTCAATATTTGTGATACAGTCCTTTTCACAGCTATCAACATACAAACTTGACTGCTTTGAGCAGGAGAGGGTAGACTAAATGATCTGTGGAAGTATTTTCCAACCTCAACTATTCTGTAATTCTGTGATCTTTTCAAAGCAATAGCTGTCTTCTTTTTAGTGTGCTCTGTTTCAAGCAAAGGTTCAGCTCAGATTTAAATGGTCTAAACTCCACTTTTGCTCTTACATACATTGGTTTTTTGATAGTGAGATGCCTTTGACATGAAGTTACCTTGTGAGCTTTTTATTTCTGTAGTACTTGCACTACTGCATTCGACTTGGCAGGGGAAACTCCCAGAATAACTGGGGGTGATTCTTGGTCTTGAAATCCATGCCCYGATCCTCTTATTTCTGTTATTCTGAACTGTATTCCTATTGTATTCAATTTCTRCCATAATTTTTATTTGTATCCTACTGTTTTTAGTCTCTGTAACTTCTGCAATAAATAACACTATTTCCATGCTCTATATCCTCCTCCCTGGCCAGGAGTATGTTCGATGAATTTATAGGTAACTTCTCAAATTCTCAGAGAACAAAACAAAACAGAGTTCCAGCTTTCCTTAACTGCCCAGATATGCAATGCACAGCTTTATCACCAGTCTGGACCTTTTCCACTGATCTTTCTTATGGCAGCTTTTAGAACTGGTGTATAAGCAGGAGTGGGCATTTYTGTTCTCTAATGGCAAGGGACTACTTTGTGATAACAGAGTGCATTAGATAAATACACAGGGGAAGCAAAGGTTCTATCCCAGATTAAAAGGATAATAAGATAGCTTGGTTTAAGAAGTTTTATTTCATAGACATAGTGTTGGACTTTATGCAGGATATAAAGCATGCCTCACAGCGAGGAGGAAGAACCCTGTGRAACAGATGTGCCCTCAGTACCCAGGCTTCTGAGTACAGTTACCTTCTGTGGACCTCTGTGAAAAGAAGCTCARCAGGAGGACAATATAGTTCTTGCAATTTCATGATTTCTCACCAGAATTGAGCAATAATGTTTATTTCCTAGTGTCTGCTGAGGCCATCACCTGCCTGCCCCTTTCCATGACCTCATTTGTTGCAAATCTCAGCTAAATCAGAGAGCATTCTCATGCAGCCCAGGGAGGCTCATGGAGCAGGATGTCATGTGGGCAATACCATTCTCAGCAATCTGTGAGCACATCTCCCTCTTTGCAAAGGCTCTGGATGCTGCAGAGCTGGGTACCACTGACAGGCTTCAGCTTGAATCATACAGATAAGGGATATTCACAGAATTAGTTAAATATTTTCAGTAATGACAGAAATGGATAAAASAGTAAAGGAGAAAGAAATAGAATCCTCCAGAGTGTTTTATAACTTGACTAAAGGTATCATGGATAGCAGGGACTTTACAGGCTGTCAGCATTAACATTAGCAGTTTTTAACCATGACCTGAGCTCTGACAAGCTGTTTCCACACTGTCAGTCTCTCTGCTTGAGCTGGCAAGTCATATATACTAAAACTGTCCAGACTTTAACTGTGCAGTTACTTAAAAAGCCTATCTGGTGCATTTGCCTGTCCCACCAGTACAAAGAGAGCCTGGAAAAGTCTGAGTGACCTGTTAATCTGAGCAATCTTATTGGATAGTTRAAAACAAAATATCAACATGCATCGTCAGGTTGGCTTGAGACTCCCCACTGCCTTTCTATTTCAGCAGATATTTTTTTTAGAAAACACCTCGCTGCTGCTTAGTGCAGACATTGAGTAAAATGCTATTTATTAAAGAGATAAATTAAAGGAACTCTCYTACTTAACCACTAAAATGTTAATTCAAAAAAAATTGTCAGTTAGAGTGACTAATAATTTACAGGAATGTATGCTCTTGATTTTCAATGTCATCTGGACTTTTTGCTGTGCCTGTGGATTCAGTAACACTTTKCAAACACTAGCTCTCGGCATGCTACTATGTGCTTGGAATTGCACAGTAAAGAGATCTGAGTGAGTTATCATGGCAATYTTACCAGATTCCCAGTCAGGACAGYAGATTACACAGCAGGRAACTCAGTGCTTTTCAATCTAGATATAGCACATAAKTCTTAAATACTTATAGAAATCTTGAAATCGCTCTATTGTGCCACTTTCTACCTGAGCAAATGAATTCCTTCCTTCTTGAACCCTAATAGATAGATCCYTGAATAAGAAATCTGCAAATGTGCAGATTTCTGCAAATCTAAATGAATGTGTGAGCATAAACCTGATGCCAAGCATGATGTAYATGAACTTCTGCATGTGAGCTACTGGAACTGGCTGCCCAGAGAAGTTGTGGATGCCCCATCCCTGGAAGTGTTCAAGGCCAGGCTGGATGGGGCTTTAACAATGTGGTCTAATGGAATGTGTCCATGCTCTTGGGAGGGGGATAACTTTATGATCTTTAAGGTCCCTTCCAGCCGAAACATTCTATGATTACTACATAACATAGATTGCTTAGTAGAAAGCAAACTTTGGAGCACAGAATTTTATAAGCAGAACTGGTCTCCACTACAAAAAAAGAACAACAAACAAACCAACAACTAAAAAACAAAATTGCACAATGAGAAATAAGAAGCAGAAGATTATGGCCGGGAAAAATTACATAAGTGTATATTGAGGGGAAAGTGTATATCTGTAATATTCTATTTTCTCTTATAATGGTTTAGAGACCTTAATCTCCCCAAATACCCTCATAAGAAGAAAATGTCAGATGATTCTTACTGTTGATAAAATTCTGAATATCAGGTCAAYTGCACAGCAAGTTCCTTCCTCTGCAATCTTGAATGTGAGGTCACAGCTGTTGTGGTAGTATAGGTTTACATGGGTTTTGTAGAGACAAAATGTATTGTGTTTCGTATACCTCCCCAATACAGATCCTAGCCAGTCTCACAATGGGAGAAATGTAAGCTTTTTTTTCTTTGAGCCTTGATAAAGCAACGATCTTGGAATTTTTGTTTTCTAAGGCTCTTTTGCTACAATCTTAAATCAGTCCAACAAAAATCTAAAATAAAAGACAAATAAGTTGCTAGTGACATTTCAATTACAGATAAATATAAAGCAGCAGGATYTGATCCTCCACCTCTACAAATTTGAATGATCCTTATTGAAATTAATTGAAGTGATGGATTCAATGTGATTTTTTTAATTAAAAAAGGTTTCTCTCATTCTTGATTCAACAAWGTTATTGAGTTGCAAGTTCCTCTCATATCTGCTATCTAGTGTATTCATGGCATTATTGGGGRKTTTTTTTGTTGKTTTTTTTGTGTCCAAAAGGTCATCGATCCAAAGCTCACATTTTTTAATGGACCTCATATGCTGAGACACAAGTTGTCAATTATTCTCACACCTGAGTTTTCTGTGTAAAACAAGTACACTCTTGGTACTATAATTTGAAAGTATTGTCTGAAATRTAATGGTCTGAAAACTATTTTGAAAGTAGAAATGAAAAGTATTGTAAAATTACAAACCACTAATTATTATCTAATAGAAAAGTGACACCAGATCTAAAATTTCACCAGACCTAAAAGCACTAGCCCAAAATATTGGATCTCGATTTTTAGTTCCAAAATCTAAGTAGAAATAAACAGTCAGGAACTGGATTTGTCTGTGKACTGGAAGGCTACATCAAATCATCCATAAAGCAAAACATCCTGAAATRCAATTCTGCAGACTTCAGGGTTCCCTCTTAATTTGAAAATCTAATGCTGAACTCTGTATGTAAGTAGAGTGGAATGCAAGRAAATAAATGAACCATTTAAAGCAACAATGCAGAAGCGGGCTAGAGCACATATTCAGACTTGTCTTGAAACACATTCTTAGGTATGTACCTCTGAAAGGTAAGCTACTAATTATTGTAAAAGTCTTTCTGTCTTCAGCCACCCAAACAGCAGAGCAAGCAAATGATAAATAACTAAGCTCATGCCTCTTCACATGGAGATTTATTAGCAGGGGAAGATAAGACATGCAAGGTTTGTTTTTGTTTGGTTTTTTTTATGCTTTGTATGGTTTATGTAAAAATCTAGTCAGATCAAGAAGCGATTTTTTTAATCATTTCACTCTGCTTTAATTATAACTTTTTTTTTTTTTTCCCCTGGGATTACACTTGTGTGTTTAACTTTTTACTGTGTACCCTCAAGGAAAAGAAAGGCCAGTGACCTTGAAAGGAAACCACTGAAGTGGGATGGTTTTTGGATGCTACAGTTCCTTCTTGGGGTCATTCTAGTGTCAGTGCAAAGGTCTCTTTTCCAAGTGGGCTGTCCAGCCACCAGACTGCTGTGAGGCAGCAAATCCAAAAAATCACGGACAAAACAACAGCTGACACTGGAACTGGTCACAGCAAACTCTCTGCAGGTGAGGTCATGGTTCTGATAAGTGTCAGCTGGCAAACACTTTGAAATCAGTACTTCTTGCTTTGCAAAATATTTCTTCCCCAAATGTTCTTTGCCAGAGGTAAGGGGACAAACAATACTCTTATAACAGGTCAACCTCATCAACTTGTAAATAAAATTGCAGCAATCAGAAAACTTCTGTATCCTGAATACTGCTTTTCAAGTGAAGGACAGTAATTAGCTGAAAAATGCAAGGTTGCTGAGCTGTTCTTTAACATTTCTGAATTTATGTATAGGGAAACAGAGTGTGTTCTAAATCTCAGTAGTGGCTTTTTTTTAATGAGAGTTCCTCTAATCTTTTCCATGCTGGAAATAAGGTGTTAATAGTTCTAAAATGAAATAGTACCTAAAACACAATTCAGTCATTTTCTTCATAGTTCAAAGTTATTTGCATAAGATATATCACCCTTTGCAAATATTTACTTTGCTATAGCCAAAGACACTGCAAATTATATGTGATGGGTTTGAACTCCTGTCTTTCACACTTGTCTTTGAGTCTGTGTCTTTCACTCTTGCTGGGTTTCAGAAAGAWGAAGAGAAAAAATAATTTCTTTCTCAAATAAGATCCAACATGGACTTCAAAGTGAAASACCTGAATTCTACCTATAAAATTTGATTACAACCTGATTAAAAAGATGGGGGGGAAAAAAGGAGCTGTATTCATGGGCTCATTACAGGCACAAAAAGGGGATGCTCATACAGACCATAGAGAATTTAAAAGATTTATTTATGATGTATTACTGTAATTTTTAATTTAGACATGCAAATTTTTTAATTTGCACTGACTGCTTTGCCTTAATGGTTTTGATTAATACTTGGAGGTAGTGTTTGTGAAAGAGATTTATACTGTGATTCATCTGCAAAATAATCAAATCATTACCAGCTAATGACAAAGCTGTGAAAAATGATATAGATATTGTGTAACTCCCAGCTATTGCAGTGCACGTGAAGGTGCCCAGTTCTTTCAGTAAATGTGGACTTGTGTTAATAACTGCTCAGAAGTTTGCTCTAGGTCCCTTCTAATTTGGTAAAAAAATACATTGATCTTAATAAAGCTGTCTGATAAAAGTAGCAGTGATTAACATCCCTGGACTCTACATTCTATGGACACACTGAGTTTGGAGATATCCCATCTTTTAACCCAGAAAGGAAATCCCATAGAAATTTCTACCTGTCTGTGCATCTTCCTTCAGTACTCTCAAATCATAAAATCTTGTCATAGACAGGAGAGTCTTCAGCAAGAACAGTAGGTAATGTCTGTGACTTTCATTATTAGCAAATAAAGTGAAAATTATTGCCTGTAGCTTTTCAAGCATTTTGCAATTATAAATTTCTTGCTTCCTGTCATGGATTCTCATCGTCTTTTCTGGGAAATACGTTACTGTAAGACTAGTGAAAGAATCACTTGGGTGCTAATATATGGTATTTTTTGCAAGCATGAGCGCATGGTCACAGACAAACATGCATAAACATACATGCATGAAAAKTCCAAAGTTTTCAAAGTCTCTGGATGGAGCCAATTGCAAAATAACCCCATAAAATTTGCTAGGAAGATATTCTTTTGCTTGACTTCAAGCTTTTCATGGATTTACAGCAGAATTTCCTTTTTCCTTTTTTTTTTTTTTTTTTTTTAAGGCTTTCCTGAAAGAGCAGATAAATCAGAACTTTCTGCTGAACAGAAAAAAACAAAACAGGAAGAGAAACTAGCTGCTAACCAGCTAGTGAATACCTCTAAACCTATCTAGATGAACAGATGTAAAATAGAGTAGAGCTATTAAAAACAGTAAAGCTATATGACTTTAAACCAGCTGTAATCTGGTCCCATTGATTCCATCAATTTAAGGATGTAGTTTCACTTCAGGACCCAAATTCAGTTTAACTGCACATTGTTGCCTCTCTTCTTTCCCTTGCCAAAGCATACCTTACTGGTATTTGACTTGTATCCACTGCTGATTCAGTTCAGCTCACTGATCTGACAGAAAACTAACAAAAAAAAATACAGTTAATTTATTGCTGTGACTCACTCTTCAGCTGTGGCATTGCTGTAGTTGAGGCAAGTATGGGAGCTGGGGAGGAGTGCGTGTGTGTATGTGTGGAGCAGCTTGCCCTTTGGACAACAACATTGTTGTTATGTCAGGTCAGGCAATAAAAGCTCCTTTGTTGCCCCATGGTGAATTTGGGGATCTCAAGCCAAGTGCAAGTCCCACAGAATACATCAACCTTCTTTRAGGTCTTATTTTCCAAGCAGAGCCGCTGTCAGATCTCTTCATGATCATAAATCTATTCTTTGATTTTTCTTACTGCATGACTCATACTTTCTATCTGCCTTTCCATAACAGCCTCTGAAACTTCAACAGCCTGCTTATGGATTAACAGTAACATCTTCTCTTCTGCCAAACCATCCTATAAAAGTGCTTGGTTGTCTGATAGAGTGATTCAGCCATTATCACTTGAGTATCAAAATCTAGCCAACTCCCTGCCTTGGAGGGACATCAGTCTGATGTACAGACTCAGTTTTTCAACCCTCTGATTCTGTACACCTATGTTCCCTTTTCTGATCACAAATTCCAAGTSCTTGAGTTTACATACCAGTTTAGATGACTCACAGGTGAGTAAAYCCAAGCTGGACTTACTACCTGTCAAACAAATTCTTCCTTCATAGGCAGAGTTCAAAACAAAGTCAGTCCTGGACCACAGCTGACTTTCCCGATCTGGAGATGCAGTCTAGAGGGTAAGGCAAACTCTAACTGTGAGCAGCCAGGAAATCTAAGCTCAGATGTGAGCTTTAATGTAAATTAAGGTGATAGAAAGTCTATGAGTACCTAAATCTTGTCTCTTGAACATTCAAGAATACTTCTTTCTAAAGCACCCTCAATTGTGATCAGCAAATCTGACCATTTTACCACTGAGCTCAAGACTTCACTGAACTCTTTTCTTTYCTCAATGCCCTTTGCAGTCCCTCAGCTGTTTGTTCATTGTACCTCAACTTTTGCGTTACTGTGGTTGCTCCTACTCCTCATCTGTTCTGGGAAAGAAGAATTCTACAGAAACAGACACTTGCAGGTAAAGTGGGGCAAATGAATACAGGARGCAACCTGAGGTTTAAAAAATATTTACACAAACATGTCAAGGAAAAATATGCTTGTTCTACATAAACACTYGCTGAGAAAATGTGAGTTACCTGTGAGGTGCTGTGTGGTGGCTACCTGGCTGTGTGTTCCCTCATCCACTCAGTTCCTGCTCCCAAAAATGTCTTGGAGTAGAAAGTCGTTACATCAAAATGTCACCTCTCATTCCTCTTTACTTAACTCTGCTATTAAATAATTAATTATGTCTAATTTTAACTATCCATCACATTGCTGATTAACACTTTCATTGAGGCCAGTGTAATGTCCTGCAATTACAAGTGTTCATTTTCTCTCCTGAAAAAAGGGCCAGCTTAAAATTACTGATCCGTGACTTCATGAAACCCTTCGATYTCAGTCTCAAGTAGTGATCTCGATTTCAGACCTCGAGTAGTGATCTGGTCCAGAGGAGTGCACACACTGATATTTTTAGCCCATCCAACCAGCAATAACAAGAAATRTTGCAATGCAAATTCATACAGAACTGAGGCTAGATCTGCAAAGTGATTTGACAAATGCTAAGTGTTGCAAATATTCCAATACCTAACTTTTAGACACTGTGTTAGAAAGTTATGCAGCCTGGCTTGTCTTGTTTGCATACAGAAAATTTGGCACTTCTGAATAGGATTCAAAGAAGACAACAATTTAAAAACAGAACTGCTGAAATAAATACTGACAGATTTGGGCTGCACTRCTAAAAACACCATGAAATTCTACCTGGTCTGGTTCCTTGACCCTTCTGGAAATAAAGACCTAAGCAAGGCCYATTTACACACTTGCTCATGCCATAAAAATTAGATGTGATTATAAACTCAGCAGTTAAAAGTTAGGTACCCAGTAAATCCAGGCACTCAGAGAGTTGGCAAGACCCTGTGCTGTARGTTTTAATAATCTCAGCCTATGTCCCTTTTGAACTTTTTTCTCAATTGCATCTACAAAAACACTCCTGAAGTCTGACCTAATTCAAAGCCCAGAGAAAGGAGCAAAGTTCTTAAATCCAGCCACTACTTTATTATTCAAGCAAAACTAGGACTTAATATATATATATATATATATATATATACATTTTAATAATTGATAATGTGCATTTGTGGTTTCTTTCACCAAACTTTTTACAGCACTTGGGTATGTAACCATTTGTTGGAAGACTCTTCTACTGGTAAATATTTCATGTATTAGGAAATTTTAAAACTGATTCAATTTTCATCTTTACCACAGTGGTCCCTACCATGTATTCACCATTAAAAATAAAGAGAAGAAATTTCATATATATATTCCTAGTACATAGCCTCAGGGTAAGACACTTTGAAGAGAGCATATGATTATTGGTCTAAGGTGGTCAAATTTAATGAATCTTAGAAGYTTTTTTCTGGAAAAATTACTTTCTACCTCTACTTTCATTAACCTTTTGCATGATAATTTGACTTATTGTTACTGATTTCTTATTTACAATATTTATGTTTTGGTTCCTTATCACACAGCTGAACACACACACATATATATGTAAAACTATTACTACTATATGTAGTGTTATTATCCTTGATACGGGGTAATTTGACACAATAAATGGAGTTTCTAGGGGTTTGAAAATTATTTATCTGCATCTAGTAGGCTTTATGCATTACAAAGTCCCAAGCATTACAAAACACAACCTTCAGTATTTGGAACCAGTAAGACATTGTGCAAGTCTAGAAGACTGCTATATTAAAACATTTGAACATCAACTACTCAGGCTACTAGGAGTTGCAAGTTTCAAATAGGCTTCATTAGGCAAGACACTTACAAGACATGGATATAGAATTTATGAGGCAGGGTGATAGTGGTGAGGGACCAGAAATGAATTGTGTCTTCTTTAACATAATCATGTAGGTATGAACAATTCATTCCACATTAGTGCAAGTTCAGAGTAGAGCTTCAGTCACCTCAATTTCTGTTGATTCAATGTCCTTTTATAATGTGAATAAATGATTTCAAACATTTCTGCTAAATATTACCAGGCAGATCATAATGCGTTTATACCATTGATATGCAAAATCCACTGGTTTCAATCTATGTGCAGATGAGTGAATCTGTGTGGCAGATTTGTTTCTCATAGTTCAACAATCTCCTTTTGAGTCTGTGAGAAGCCAAAATTCAGTTTGAAATTAAGACTTTTCTCAGATTTATTGTAAAACCACTAATTTAAAAGTGATTCACACTGAAAATAGCCAGTTCTGAGTTGTGAAAGTCTAACTGTCTTCGGGTAAAAATTATGTTGGAAATCAGAGACAGAAAAAAAAAATACCATGAAAAATTTGCATATACCTTTAGTGGTTTTTCCAGAATGTGTGAAACCCCAATCACTTTAGTTTTGGTTTTCACTACCAAAAGAAAAAAAAAAAAAAAGCTAATGACATTGATTCAATTTCCCTTTAAAGCTGAAGGGGAAAAGCTATAACAAATTAACAATCACTTTTGAAACCTCTTTAATTTTTTTTCCTGCCAGAACTACATGCCCTCTGTTATTGTAGCTGGTTTGAATTTATCTGAAGAAGCAACAGCATATTGTTGTTATGCTGGTACAAATGTTCTGGAGAAAAGTTCCATGCAGCAGGTCACGACCAGCGGCAGCCACACTGCAGCACTGCTGTACTAAGATCCTTGTGGTCACACAAATTCTGCAACACCACGTGATTGGCGAAATCCTGAACAGAGAGATTTGTACTGAGACACAGTCTCACAGTCAAGGCTTCATGTGGAAGATTTCACATAACCTCGGTGCCACATGCCACCACTCTCCACAAGCCACCAAAAGCTCCCCTGCATGCCCCAACAAACTTGTAACCAACTCCAGTTTACAGAGATGCATGGCCCTGCAAGAAGAGGACAGGAGAAGCTCTCTTCAATAGCAGATTGCTGAGATTTAATAAATCACTCCAGTGATCTTAGCAAGTAAAATTACCCCCAAAATTCAGAATAGTGAAACACATTCCTGTCAACCTGACTATGCTGGTAGGGAAGGGAGAGATGAAGAGTTCTTCCTAGGGAGGGAGAAAGCAAGGAATTTGCTTCCTGGTTCCTTTGAGAAACCAATAGCAACTCTGAAATAGAGGCTGCAATACGAGGAATCACCATTGGTTATACCACCTTAACTGAATATCCAAAAACTTGCACCACAGTTTCCCTCTTCCAGAAAATGACCTGCTTAAGCATACATATTCTTTTAAAACTTCTCATGTTCAAGCCCTTTCAGTTCTTTACACTGCTATTATATTGGGAAAAAGAACTCCAAGAGTAGCGAGAAGCTTTCTGCTAATATCCACTCTGTATTTATTCACAGGAACTTAGAACCATAGCTGTTATGCCACAAAGACCTTTTCAGTTAAATAGCTGCTCTTTGTCTTAAACATTTACTCCTGAGCACACTTCTGAAGAATCATCCTATCCCCTCCCAACCTTTGTTTGCCTAGGCTTAACAATCCACCGCATTTAATCTCTCTTAATGAGATTAATTCTCCATTCCTATAAACATACCAGTAATCTTAGCTTACATTTTAAGGTCATCTTTCATGAGCACAAGTGACCAGGACTTTGCATAACTTAAATGAGGCCTTTCTGAATGCTATGAACAATGAAATAACATGAAAATGTCTAAATGACAGCACATCTTACAATTCTAGCAGACTACACAATTACAATAGACTTTCACAGTTGCTCTGCATGGCAACTGGTAGTCATTATACAGATAAAATAGTATGTCCATACTTTTTCCACTATCCTCAACTGATAAATGTATATTATATTCAAGACCAAAGGTCCTTAAGTTCAAAGCTTATCACTTCGTTCTAGTAAATTTCATCTCATCTCATCACCCACATCAACAAAATCATCTGGTTCTCCTCGCCTGATGGTCCAATCATTTGTTAAGATGATCCTTCGCCATTTTGTTATCTTTACACCTCAAATCTACACATTGACTTTTCACTCCTGTGTCTCCGATATCACTAACCGATATGTTCAATGGGATCGTTCCCAAGATCAGCCATGCAAGTTCATAGAATAGTCAGTTCATTATTCTTCTGATAGTTATCCTGTGAAAAGAGTAAGTACCATCAACAGTCAAGTTCAAGCCATTGTGCCACTGTTCAACCCATTGGCTATGAAATCTAATCTAATCTTTGCATGGAACTTATAAATATATTAAAAAATTCTTGGTCCAAGGCTTATAGACWGTCAGTGTAAAGACTGGCTGTTGTCCAAGTTCTACAGTTCTGAAGTACAGAACACTAATTTCTGCTTGTGCTTAGAGATAATTTTTATTGCTCTACCCTAATTTCCTTTAGATATCTTTTGCTTTTGTAGATTGAAATYGTTCAAAACAATCATGCAGCTCTAAAAAATCTTTAACATCAGAAGGCTTTTGAAATGTATCATTGAATTTCTTATATATTACAGAGTAATGGAAAAGCTTCATGCCACTGAACTTGATGCTGCTCATGCAGAAAGAGATAGATTGGGAAATATGAAAAYTTTAGAGCCATTGCTTAAGAAGTCAGTACAAAATTTAACTGCTAGAACCAGGTCTACTGTGTYCTAGGTTAGCTGAGTATYGTATTCCTATCATCTGCTTATGTTAGAGGAAAGTTAAACAACCCTTCTGTAACTATACATGATAGTTGAGACTGCTCTGGTTTGTTTGGTGATGTTCCTCCCTTCAAGGACAATGGGAGGGAAAGGGACAAGACACAGACTTTTTTTTTTCTCTCTCTCGGGAGGCTCTCTCTCCGGATCAGCGGTGGAAAAAGAAGCTGCTCTTCTGGGACTGCTCCTTTTTCTGTCTTTCTTTGGACTTGTTTTTTTCCTCGAATTTGTTTTTTCCCTCTTCGTCATCTGAGAATTGGAGGATTCTCGTGGCACGGCAGAGAGAAAGATCCTCAGCGAACTATCGGAGAGAGACTTTGTCCATTCCCTCTGGGGGCCCGGAGGGGAAGCTACTCCCAGGAGGGAAGAGAAAGGCTTTGGGATCTAACAGCTGATTCCACAGTTTTTTTTTTTTTTCTTTGTGTTTATATAATTTTTAAATAAATAGTTTTTTCCCCCTTTTCTTTTCACTTTCCTCTCTGTGGAGGGGGTTGTCTCTGGGACCCAGGTGGAGAGAGGAGAGGGAGGAGGGGGTTTGCTRGAACTTGGGAGTCTTTTGCTCCCATTGAATTCATTCAAACCACARCATTTTCTGGTGCGTTGGCTGGGAAAGTGAAAAGAAAACAATCTAGTTATTAAATACTTTGTACTGGGGTATAGCAGTCAGTGATCACCATGTTGGTCTATGCGATACTCTCTCTTTGGGGTTTTGRCGTGTTTCCTTATCAGCTGATAGGGTCATTTTTGTCCCTGATATATACGTTTTACAGATCAGGGATACGAATCCGGTTTGTTATAGGGATTGGTGTGCTATGGAAGATCTATGCAAAGGTAACAGAGGCACTGGAAACTGTTAGAAATGTGTATGCTTTGCTTTTTACCCCTCCTAGTTTCAGTGGTTTGTTCCGGGGTTTTATTAGTAATATTACTCAATATGTTGAAGGGGAGGGGGAGAATGATACTGCCTGGTTCTCTACTTCTTCCTTCCCCTCATGGTGCYCCGTGTGAGGAATACAGATTCTCATTAAAAAAAAACCCGAGCAAATGACAGGATACCTCCTGATCTGCCTGGCCTCAGAGGAACCAGCAAATGACAAGTATGCAGGAAGGGCAACTTTCCTAGAACCCCTGGCTGAATTCAGACAGAAAAAAATTTTGTGGTGGATAGGCACAGAGGATTATTATACTCTTGAGTCCTCACTTTCATTGAAAACTGATACAAAATATTTATTGAATACTTGATCCAGTCCTTGGTAAGCCTCATCTCCTTCCTTGACACCCCACCAGCAGCATATAGAAGAACTAGCTCCACTCTGGTGGTTGATATGATTATGTTTATATGATTATTTATATGATTAACAAGCTTCAGACATTTATTTTCTGTGCTAATTCAGAAAGACTTGAGAATAATTTAATTTGATTTCTATAGAGACGGTTAGTTTGAAAATGAACAAACATTTTAAAGAGTAAGGAGTTTACAAACAGTAAACTCGTGGTTAATCCAAATAGTTCTGTACTCTTCCTTAAAGTTTTTCCACTTAACAATGTCATTGTCCCTTTGAATTAAAATAAKTATTTTTCTGATAAAGATTCAAGATCTCAAGCCCTGAATCCAAATTCTCAATCTATTAACGAACTCTCCCATGTATTGCAAACTTGCCTTTCTAAAATCCTAGCTTTGATTGCAGCCTTTATTATGGTAGTAGTTGAGCACCTCACAACCACAGGAAAAGCCACCTTTTAAATTCCTGTTTCCTCTCTGTAAGAAGAAAATGGTTTCCCTGTTTTACAGAAAGACAATAAGGTAAAATYAGTGCTTTGCCTACAGAATACATGGCTGAAGTAAGATCCAAACCCCATCATACACATGATGATTCTTATTCAAATTAAATCTTAATACAAGACAAAATCACGCACTGGGCACAAGGGTAGTCACCTAAACATGAAACATAAACCCTAACCTACAAAGTTTCTCTTCGTTGTACTCCACCCATTAGTGGAGGCTCATTTTTTTTCCTGAYCCTCGGTGCCTCTTTAACAAATATCATTTTTACCTGCTTACGTAATCTCCAGCAATTTGAGACTTTCAGGGTGCATGCCAAGAGCTTCAAAAGCACGTATGTTCAGATCAGAATGTGTACAAATGAAAGCATGCTGATACAGTTGCTGATGTACTTCTGTCTCTATTTCTTGCATAATACCAGTGCTTGGGCTCCCTTCAGTTCTTTGGAAGGTATAGTTGCTTGGGGCCATGGAGATAACAACAGCAAATCCAAACCACCTGGAGACAGTATTTAGTAGATGATYAACCCAATAGTGAATCAGAATGTTTGAAACAGAAACAAGAAAACAGCAGGAAATAACTTGCACTAGGTAACAGCAGTGAAATCCCAGCACCATCCAAGTTAATGCTTAATGCAGAAATTCATTCTTGATATTTATGATCTTTCCTGAATAGTTCTAATGTCATTTATGACAAATTTTGAGATGAGAAAATGATATGGGACAATGTATCAGTTAACAGAAGAGTCATGCACATACCTGTTTGCTTCTGTGTACTTGCATTTGTTGGAAATTTTTAAAGATTCTTCTTTGTGATAATAGGAATAAGAAACCTGTAGAAACTTACCTCTTCTTCCTTTAATGCTGACTTGAGGGTTTGGGGTTTTTTCCTTGGATTAGCTATGCAAACTGAACAACTGAGGTGGGAGAACAATAAAACTACTCATTGAGGCTTTATTTATTGCAAAAGCACCAAACAAGAAACTAGTGTCAATCAATTCTTAATATCTGTTGCTAGGAGAATAAATTAAGAGAAGCTCACAAGAGTCAAACTCCGAGGATGTTCCCCTAGTGTGGACAGAGAGAACATGCTCAGTGGAATCCACCTGGCTTCATCAGAGCTGGCAATCTTCCAAACTACCATCAGAGAGTCATTTGGATKCAGATTTCTGCTATTTGAGCTGAGATGAGGTGGAAGGTCAGAGTCTGAGTGGGCTTAGGAGTCATGGCTAAAGAGTCTCAATGGGTGCCAGCTTAAGGGCTGTGAAGAGCCTTTGTGGACTACACCCATGGAGTTGGAGTCTCTTCTGAGCAGGGCCCCAGATCAATTTTGGTTTATGTAGTTGCAACATTTTTTTATCTGTATTTTATCTCATTTGTGCTAGCAAAGTTATGCATTTAAAGGAGACCTGAGATTTGGGGGAAAGAGGGCATGTCTTTGAATTTTTAAACATATATATACATAGCATACATAGGAAGAGTTCTGTTAGGGGGAGGAGAGCAAGAGGGAGGAACATGGGAACTTTTAATATTTCCTGTTGTCATCTTGACAAACYTAAAGTCAAGAAACCATCAGGCTCCATGTGAGCACAGCCTTAAATTGAAGTACAATTGTGCCTCACCGTAAAGTCACTGGGACTGCTTGTGCTGATCCACATAAATTAGGCATGCATCTAAATGTGATGTGGGACTATGAAAATTCCATTTAGAAAATACCAGGAGGTCCTGGAGTATGTTAATAAGTGAAATCCTTGTGCTTTTAAAATTTTT
>NW_026623668.1:172091-186031 GCF_030028575.1 Malurus melanocephalus
TATAAAGCCTTCTGGATTGGTGGTCTCTGACAAAACTCTGGGGGAAAAACATTCTTCAAGACAGCAGCATACTAGGTAATGTCAAATTAAAAATAAACAAACAAAAACCTCCAGTAGCAAAAAACCCAAACAAGCCAAAACAACAACAAAAACCCCATAGCAAACCAAACCACATTTCTCCCCACTTCAAGAAAGATTTTTCTTTTTTTTTTCACTGAAACTATTAAATAAATATGCTTGTATTTTACCARTGTGCTTGCTGCAAAAAGTGCAATCTATTTGTACAGCAGAGAGAATGAAGGACTTACTGCTTAAAGGCACAAAAAGGGTGTGTAATAGGATTCTGGCATCTTCCCAGACAGCTTGCAGACAAATTCAGAGATGAACAGAAAAGTATCCTTTTTGAAGTATATTTGGCCAAGGTCTCATTCACAAACAGATAAAACCAACACATTTCTGCATGATAAGGGTCAACAGAATAGCGTATTAGTTTGAGAAGAGAACCCATCTGCAATTTTCTTATATAAAAATATACGAGGACACAACAGGAAAGCTGTCAGCATGACAGTTGGAGGATTCTGCCAAGGAGCCAGATGCTAGTGTCAGAAGAACATGTTCCACAGCTTGGCATCTGGGTTCTCTCATTGCCCTCCAAGAAGGAAGAAAAGGAGGAGTGATAAGATATGCCTAAATGAATAAAACTACAAGCAATTCCACCACCACCCCCAACATGCTCAAATCACTACTTCTTTTAGAAAATCCTCAGCTACATGTTCTCCTACATCTTTTAAATTAAAATGGAAGGTGATAAATTTAACCCACTTGTGTTTTAGCATGTTAAAAACACATTTGCAGTTCGGAATACGTAAGTCTCACATGATTTTAACTGCTCATGTGTGTAGCTGTGCAATTTAATTTATTATTTTTTAGTTAGCTTTCCACAATTTTGCTGCAGAGKATATCTCAAGCTCAATTTTTATCCCATGTCATTCTTGGGGTATGTAATACCACATCTATGATTTACAGTCAAGAATAATTATAGCTTTATTCTTTCTCTGAATAGTTACCAACTGAGAAAAGCTGAGAAATATCTAGGGCAGAATGGGGGTCAGTTTTAGAGCCAAAAAGTTGATAAAGCACCTTAAGGAATCACCTCATTATGTGTGTAGGGAAGAAAAGACTGTCCTTAAGATAGCTTTGAGAAAGACTTTGTTGCTGCACAGCCTCCTTAACAATTCTGATCTTAGAGTAGCTGCRTTCATAGTCCCAGGTCCTTTAGTCACATCCCCTTGCTATGGACCATTAAGTATGATTCTGAATCCATGTTCCTTCCCTGAGTCYATCCCCATGATGTCTGAAAGTGACAGCCTTGACTTGATTCTCAAGTCCTGCTGGATGATTCCCTTTCTTCTGCTGACTAGCTCTAATTAGGGAAGATGGAATGGTCATTACGTTGGTTGAATCCCATATGTAAAAATATAAAAAACTAAGGCCAAACTCTTGATGTTTCTGACATCTCTGTACAGAGACAAGAAGGCAGGGATCACATACTTTCACCTGTCCACAAAATAAACCAGCTGCTCTTCTCTGAGCTGGAAAAACCTTCTAAGATTAGATATTACAGAATTGCAAGTGAATCTGCCCCATAACTTACTCTGCATAGACATGTAGTAGCCACATAGCACTGATGTTCTAGAAGGCATGGGAATGATTTCCACCTAGGAGTATTCTTAATTCAGACAAAACAGCAGATGATTGATCTCTCTCTGCACTTAAGCACACTTTAAGTCACCTTCAATACCACTCCATCCCCAGAATCTTGAAGCAGAAGTACTACAATTTATAAGTTTTATTCCCTCTCCATAAAATAATGCCTAGCTTAGTTGCTGGTATTTGTTCACAAATGCAATGTTGATCCCTTTCAGGCATTCTTCCTACTTCTCTTTCAACACAGCACCTGCAAAAATGATGAAGGGAAATGTTTTTTTTCAAGTAACAGAGGAGAATTCAGAAAACAGTATTGTAAGCTCTATCCCAAGTTGTCTTGTCATTAACAAACTGCCAGAAGAATCTGTTACAATTCACTGTAGGAACAGAAGGATAAGGAAAGCAAACCATCACTGCTCCTGTAATACCTTCTCTTTGGATTCATGATAAAATATGCACTTTGGTCAAAAATGCTGTTTGACCCCAAAATTAAGAAAACCCTAACTATACAAACAAAGCCAAAGAAGCCTTTAAAATCAAAGCCTRTCTTGGAAAAATAAGTCTCCATATTGTTCAGGAACAAACCTGCTCAGATGAAATGAAAAGGTGATTTTAGTCACTCTCTATACTTTAAAATCCATTTGAGACATCTCAATATTTTTTTGCCTCTTCCATCAGAACTGGTAATAAAGYATCTGCTGTTAGAACTGCTCTGACAATGAGATGTGGAACATGATGTGAAAGAGATCTCAGCTCAGTCTTCTATCACTGTCACAGAGCTCACAGTACAGTAGGAAAATTTACTTKCAATCAAGTGGGTACAGTGCAAAAGAGCATATGGGAACCAGCTGAGGAAAAGGTTCATTTCTGTAATAACACTTTCCTATTTAAATTTAATTTGTTGGTCCAAATTTTGTCTGCGTTATGGTTCTATCCTTACTCATGGAATTTGGAGCTGAGTTTAACTCATTCCTAGAGAAATTTTGTTTCTTAATCTCCTAAATCACTCAAAAAAAAACCCCACAAAAATAACAAAAAACAAAAAAACCCCCCCCCCAAAAAAAAAAAAAAAGCCAGAAAATTCAGATCAGCTACTGCCTACCCGAAAATTAACCTTTTCCAGCTGAAAGCTGGAAATAAATATGACCAAAAAAAGGAGAAAATCTTGGTCATTCATTATTTCTATTGTCACATTTGRTAGAAAAGGATATATTAAAAATTGTTACCAAGTCCATTTTTTATTTTAATCTCCTTTTTTGTTTTATGAAGTGAAAAAATATCTGACCTTGTCAAGCCAAGGCTGCTGGATTCTCTTTTAGTTTACTGCTAGGAGAGGAAAAATGCTTATCTTGACACCTCTTGGAAAGACATCAATAAGAAGTCTAGATCCATCAGCTTTTATTGCTACATGACCACTAGGACAACCTTGTGAAAGAAAACTTTTTCCCACAGAGTATGCCGTAGAAAGGTGTGTGAAAATAACAAAACAGCAAGAGGCTGGGAATGCACAAGAAGTGATGCTGATCAAAGTTTGAGGACATTTACCATTATAGGATTCATCAGACATGGAGGACTCTGTTTGACCTGAAATATATTAACAGACCCTCAAACAAAAGCGGGACAAAGCATGAATGGTGTAACTTAGAAGAAGTTAATCAGGTACAGTCTTGTTTTCAACAAAGTATTAGGCCAACATTTCTTGATTCCCATTATATCCATTCCAAAAACTTCTTCCCAAAAACTCTGGGAAAAAAATACCTTACTAGTAGCCAAAGCATAACTCTAAGGGACTTGTGCCAATATTGTGGTGGTGAATGTGAAACACAGTTCTGGGGAGCCAGGGGAGCTGAGTGTGGGCTCCAAGTACACTCAAGGGCACAGGCAAGGATTCTGATTGCAATGGTAAAGTAACAGAGCCACAAACTTTGAACCTGCTCTCCTCAGTCCAGATCCTGTGAGCAAAAGGGCCCTGAGTGCTGCCCACAAAGAGCTACAGCATCCCTAAGCTGGGATACTTTGGTCTCTGCGGTCTGGTTCAGGAATATCAACATTCTCAAACAGCTTAAAATGATTTTTTTTTCATTTTCAGACCTGTTGTGCTAAAACAAGTTAGAAATATTGAAAATCTCATAGGACTTCCAAACCATCCTGTGGTGCCAAAAAGTTCTGCTGATGTACAACAAAGTTCATAGTAGCAGACCACCCTGTTTTTTCRGTGCTCCATTCAAATTTCAAAATCTTCCCAAATTCTGTCCATGACATCCTTGATTTATTTGTTTCTGCCTGCAGCAGCATTGTATATTTTTTTCCATAAGCTAWGAGAATTTTTTTTCAAAAGTGAAAGTTTTAAATTCCAGTGCAGTTTTTTCATTTCAAATTACCAAGAAATGAGTGCTGTACTTGTTTCACACTTTTTATACCACTGATTCATGAGAGGAAAACTTCATTTTATGTTTAAAGTCTTTAAAGATATATATTTTTAAGGAAACAAAGATTTTTAAAATCAGTGAACATTTGTTTGGTTTCCTCCTTGCCTTGTTTCTCCATACCTGACCCCCAGCTACCACACACAATTGTAGGAAAATATTTTGTTGGCTGTAATTAAACTACATGTGTTAATTAGGATTAGATTTTAAATGCACTACTTGGGAAGTAGAAAAAATAAAGGAACTGAATGAGCCCAAATTGAGATGACACTTGAATTTCCACAGATGTTTCCATAATCCTAATTTCAAATTGATTGTACTTCCTGACCAGTAAGAAGCCATTTTCAGTTATTTATTCAGACTTTTTTCAGTGGCTAGAAAATGTCCAGTCCCATAGTTAACTCCTTAAAATAAAGGGATACCAAAGACSATTTTGACTGGCAATAAGTTCCACAAAACCAAGTATCCAGATCTGAAGAAGGACATTTCTAAGGACAGGCAGAATCTCTTGTTCATAAAGATTATTGCTGTTGCTGTTGGACAGCACAGGAGGTTGATCCATCACACCAATATGTGCCACCATGTATTTACACTCCTGTGCTCACAGTGGAGGTCTGCAGAATCTATCACACAAAGCCAACGCAACCTGGCTCTGCACCAGGAAAACCTAAATTATTCATCATGAAACCAAGTAGAGCCTGAGGGTTTCTTTGACTTAATGGCAGCTGGCAGTGTCCCCAAGAGAYTAAAACAGCAGCCATTAACCCATGTGCTCATTTGGTATTTTGTCCCTTCTCTTTTGTCACAATCTCTGAAGCAGTGTCAGGGAGGGTTGGCATCTCCCTCTCTGCAGGCACCAACTCCACTTGCCTGGCAGCTGATGGACCCTACTGAAGGAATGGCATGGCAAAAGAACAGCATGCTCCACCAACAAATTCAGCACAATAACTTCATTCACAACATTGCTATTGGCCTGGTAATAATATTGGACMCAGATTTACAAACTGGCTGCAAGAAAGGAGCTTACCACTATTATTAATGTATGTCCTTCTGCTCTGGCTAGGCCTTAGAATTTTTGCTGAAGGAATTAATGTAATTTAAAGTCCAATCCAACCTGATTTGGGAATAGTCCTAAATGATGTAACTCATAGTATRTTCCTGGCCACATCTGTGGTACAGAATGTTCCAAAAACATCAGAAAGGATATGTCTGAGCAAGTTACTCATTTTCTTTCTAAAAAATTCTAAATGAATTAATAACTTTTAGCAGTGAGGTGGGCTGGGCTTGTGCAGACAGTTTTCATACAAGCTCCTCCATACTGCTGTGCCAGTGATCTGTAACATAAAACCAAGTGAGAGAAAATTAATCTCTTTTCCCAAAGAAAAAAAAAAATCTATTCCTTTTTTCATGTTGAAATATTTTTTTCCAATTTCTTTCTTCCACTTCATCATCAATTATACAACAATGCTGGATCAAATGGGAGCAACCGAGCTGAATTCCACCTACTTTTGAATAAGGAACATGGTAAGAGAATGGCACAATTATTTACTCTTTCATGTGGTGTATTTTTGTTTTCATACTACACAATGAGCAATTTTACACATTTAGGTCACAACCCACCTTTGGCTCTTGTCAGAAATTCCCTAGTCTATATTTATGTTTCCTGAGTGTAAAATCAGAATCACATAACTTAAATTTGTAAAAAAAAAAAAAACATCATGGGACATTGCAACCACAAAAAAAAAAAATCATGGGACATTGCAACCGCATTCTACAAATAACATGCTGCACAAAAGCAACTATTGTCAAGAGGAGAGAAGAAAAGTCCTACATAGATCAGCCAACCCTTGAGGTAACTATTTACTTCAGAAGGAAAAAGAAGACCAAATATGAGCCAAAAATCAATACGGTCTTTGGATTTGYATTTGAAGGGCCAAGCATCTTGAATCAATTGCATCCATACCGCCTTTAAGGAAAACCAGCCCCAAATCTGTGCCTGAAGTGCCTGGCAAACCTCCACCTCTCTCCTGACTCAAATCAGATTGGGAGGCAAAATTACATGCTGGGAAGAATAATTAAGCATCAAGTGTGATTCTCAGCTTCAGCTTAATGTAAAGTCAAACTGTAGTTCTACCTGTAGAAGGGCTCCAAATGAGAATCCTGTAAAACAGGCAAGAAAAAATAAAATGCATTTGGTTTTTTTACAATCTTGTGGCTTCTGCTTGTCATTAAGAACATGAACAGCTCTTCCCAGTTTGCCTGGGAGCAATTATTCAATCTAGAATAATGAAGACCAGAAACTCTTTAGCAAATGCCATCATCCACTGTTCACCACCATCAGCAAAAAATGACACCTTTGACTCCCATTCAATTGATTAAAGTTTAAGTCCATAAAAGCTGCCCTCACATCATGTTTAGTGTTACTTATTTCATTAAATGTCAGATTAACTGGTAATTAGTTCAATAGAATTACTAAATATTATTACTTCATATAAAATGCTCCATAACCTTTCTGCACATCAAAGCATGTGATTTACACCAAAATCATTACAAGTCAATGCTTCTGCACACCAGTATAAAATCAAGATGCCATACMGTGTATTCAGCTAAAATTAAATCCCTTTTGTTGACTCTTCCTCTTCAGTTTTTCTGTGCATGCACTTCAATATTTCTGAGAATTTTAGGCTAACCATATCTGTGGGCTGAATATTGCCTAAGATAGACATCTTCAGATGCAGTTCAAGCAATGCAAGTGRTAATAACAACAAAATACCTTTTGGTGCTCTTGTAATTGTAAAAATAAAGGCCCTATCCTGCCTTACTCAGCCAACCTGTACCAACTGCAGTGGGAGTCACATGAAACCGAGGTCAGAATTTGGCCTACAGATAAGGAAGCAGTGCCAGCAAAGTGTTTCCACTGAAAAGTCAAAACAAGTTTATCAACTAAACAGAGTAGATTTCCTGAAAATGACAACAGGTATAGGTGTAATTTCAAGAACAACTTGAGGGTTTCATCAGCCCTCTCTTTTTTCTCTGTCTTTTGAGAAACAACTCGTTTTATCAGAAACTGCATGTGTGCGCTTGTATGTGTGAACAAAGAGTCACTACAGAAGTGAAGTGGTAACCAACCTGAGGTTTTTCTCTTTTGCTTCCTGGMTGTGTAAGCTTTTTTCTTCTTTTATTACTGTAATCATAAAATTATGGGAGGGAGTGGTATGTTGACCATCACGTGCAGGATTTTTACTGCAATGTTTTATTAGCAGTTTTTCACGTACATAGTGTATCTGACTGTAAATTCTCAGTGCACACACGCACATGCAGATTGCATTGCTGTGGGGTATCTGTATGTCTGTGTGTGCACACACACAGAGCAACGTGCACACACATTTATAAATACATTATGGTACAGCTGTGGTAGCTGCAAATAGCTCGATGCAGTTGTACAGCTATTTGAGGTAGGTGGTATTCAACAATATCCCACCAAGATGTGGCAAAAGCAAGGCAAAATAAATATCTTTGCATATTTGGGTCTCTTAGTGGCTTTATCACAAAATGCAGTCCAGTATTTGATAGGCAAAGGCTGTAGGTACTGTAAAAATTCAAACTTTATAAATTCTTTTTAAATATGTTGGTGAAGCATTGGTGCCACTTCTAAYTTCTTCATTTACTGAACCACATCAGGGGTTCAAAAATACTTAATCCATGACATAAATGGCAAGTTCATGTCTGCTATTACTTAACAATATAGTAAAAGGCATWCTTACACTGAAGAGTAATCTAACAGATTGATACCTCAAAGGAWGGGTTTTGGTTGGTCTATCATGTCTATGTCTGCATAGACACAGTTCCAGGAAGGTTATTTGTATTTCAGACACCTTATTGAGAAGTTGTTCTTAGTGACATAATCTTCTTCTTTAAGAGAAAGTAATTTTTTTTTTCTAAAATTAACAAATCAGGAAGTTGCTGACTTTCCGGAAACTTCAGCTGAAAATAATAAATACACCAAAAGAAAAACAGTAGTTTAGTTGGAAAAAAGTCTGATTTCACAGAAAAGGGAGATTTGGCAGATATTGCCCTTTTGAAGTGAAGGAAAAGTTACAGTCTAACACCTGACCTAAATACCTTGCATATTAAACAAGTGTGTCGGAGGAGCAAGACTCAGGRCACCTTGCATAATTTTGACACAGCAGCAGAAGCCCAACTTGAATCTTTATGACTGGCTTCCTGGAGCACCAGTAAAACTACTTTTCATCAGCCAACTCTGTCCCCACTCCTGCCCAGCTCTGCCCCCCAGCCCTTCCTTCCTTCCTTCCTTCCCCGCTCCTACCAAGGAAAGCTGAGCAGACTGCTCCCTAAAGTTGCTGGATAGACAAAGATTTCTCAGTGAGTTTTATACCTAGAACTACAAGGCAGAGCCACATTGTCAAATCTGCTCTTTGGCTTTATCAGGAAAAAATCAGGGAGTGGYGAAACTTTGTCTTTTTATCTCCTTTTTTTCTGAAGCCAGCATTGCAGGTTAGTGTCTCTCAGGTGGCATCCTCTCAAAATCCTCCCAAGGAGTGAGAGTACTCCTCACTCGTTGGGTCACAGCCTTGTGGGGTGACAGCCAAATCTGCAGTATGAGCTCCTGCTTGCCTGTCTTCGGACAGCTGAAGTCAGATTCCCAAAGTTAATCATGGTTTCCTGGAAAAATGTAGCATTAATTTTAAATGCAAATTATTGAAATGTACAACTAGTAATTCATATTTTCTAATTAATAAATACTGTGTGCATGATGCATTAGTAATGCTATTAAATATTTATCTATAGCTGGAGATATTGTGAATTATAATAAACTGTGAAAGGATTCTATTAGCTTTTTTTAAAGATAAATAAAAATGAAACTGTGATCAATATAATGAATACATGACATTAAAATTCTTCTTGCCTCACAAAACCATATCTGTTTATGTGTTTTATGAACAAATCTCATAAAAAATGTTAGCAATATTTAAAAACAAAATGTGTTAAATAAAAATAAAATCTAGTATGGAAAGTAAATTTAAATATTTAATGATATAATTAAGTCTTATTAATGTAATGTTCTTTATTTTTTTAGATTAAAAATTCACAAGAATTGTCATCCTCTTTCATCTTAATCAGATGGTATGTTTGTCATAATTATTTGTTATGTATTTTCATTAACATTTGATGAATATTAACTTTGCAAAAGAGAACAATCTTTTTCCTGAACAAATTAGCTGGAGCAATATAARGCCAAGTACCCCGTGCCTCTGCTGYGGCACCACCRAGGAGGCAGGAGGGTGACAGGAGGATTCTCAYCAGCTTCAAGGACTTTTCCCTCCAGTCCATTGCCAGGTGATCCTTCGTGCATGAAGACAAGTATGCTAAGTTTGGGTTCTCATGTCCAATTTGCATTTCTGCTCATCTGGGTCAGACTTTCAGCCATGGCAAACTAATGCAACTTCATAATTAACCCAGTTCAGAGAAGGTGAAACTTCACAAAGTCTCTCCTCAGTCATCCTCTCCCAAAGCTGCCTCGCCCCATGCGCCTCTTCAGAGCCCGGTTCACCATCGAGCCTTTGAAACAAGCACAGGGCAGGTTTGGTGAAAGCCATGTGAGACCCTCAAGGGTGTTYATGGTCTAACTTTGCCCTGCTTTTCAGGTCCTCTGCAAAATGGTCACAGCCAGGCAGCATCCAGCCCTGAGCTGTGCTCACTGCCCGTGCAGTAGAGGGGATGTTCACAGACAGTAAAGGCAGTGGAAAATGAGATTCTCTCCCAAGGGCTCTGTTTAACTTCTGAATCTTTTATCTTGAACCACTCACATCAGTGGCACTACATGCCCAGTGGCACTTGAACACAGGAAGAGTTTTGGTGAAATACTGCCTTTTGCCTTATTTCAACATGTGGTTGATATGGTTTGAGTTCTGAAACACCTACAGATCTCCACACAAGCTTCTTACTCACCATAGCAAAGTCACTGCAATGTCACTCCATGACTGTTAAAATACTTTTGTGCTGGCTAAAGAGAAAGCTAAAATATTATTAGAGACTGGGAATTTAGACATCMAGTCCTACATTCCACATTACTGTTTACCCAAAACCATGGCATCAGATTATTTATAAAGATTTCATTTTGTCTCCTTTTCAATTATGAAGGATAAAATAAAATTGAGTGACTGAAAGGAATTAATAGATAATGAACTATCAGGATTTTTTTTAATCTAAAGCTCCTTATTAAAATGACTGTTTCCCTCAACTGCTTCATTTAATTTCTCTTAAGCAGGTTTTTTCTTGTTCTGCTCTTATTAATGTGCAGGTATCAGATGTTTTAATATGACACCCCATGGGTCACACCCTGAGCTTGAAGAACCACTTTAACCTCTTCATTACCCTGTGGACATAACCTGCACCTCCCCTCGTGGGGCTGCTCACCCTGACCTACAGAGGTGTGACTGAGTGTAAAAGGATGCATCAGCAGTCAGGAGGCATCACGGGGTTCATCTGTCCTCTCTGCYCTCAGCAYAGCTCTTTGGGATATTTWCTYACTGCTGTGGCTGCTGCAAAAGCAAGGCAGGTGATCACAGTTATCTTTGCAAGGCSAAAGCTAAAGCATGACTTTTATCTGTTGCCATTGGTTTATATTTTGTCMATGAAGCTAATGGAGATTAGGCATTTCACAAAAATGTTTTTTTAAGACAGAGACAATGCTCAACTCCCCTGCACGACATCTCTCTCTAATAGATACATACAGTATGAAAGTATGCACAATATTTACATGAACTCACCAAGCAATGAAATTATCTATATCCTAGATAGTCATTTACCTGAGGACTTGTCTAAGAGTATGATCATGGCTGGAAACAAGTTTTATTTGACAGCTTGCAAAAAACAGAGGTAGAATCAATAGGGATTCAGAGGTGTGATGGAGTCACRGAGAAAACAGCTTCTAGAAAGCACAGGCCAGAGGTGAACAGCAGTCAAAAAGCAAGCACGAGACAGGATCAGAGGCAGAGGAGTCAGAGTGGGAGAAGGGATGCTTGTGTAAACTTTTCATGCTGTCCACACAAACTCACAGTGCAGCTGACCCACCAGATGAAGGGAACCCATGATTTCTGGGTAAACTTCAGGAGAAAACAGCAATACTCTTGCTATCTTTATAGTCACTTTATGGTAAAAATATCTTCACTGGYCACCCTCCAGTTATGAAGTCTGTATATTGTACAAGCAATTGTGAGCAGAGACAATAAACTGTTTACYTTGTTTCCCTTTAAATTCATTTGGAGACATTTTTTCCAATGTCTACTACTTAGAGCAAGCAGGTAAGGGTCAAAGAATGTGAGTTCAGCTCCAAGTTTGAGCTACTGGCTCACTAGGTGACCTGGAACAAGAAAATCAGGAATATGGCAAACTCCCCTCATTTCCCCAGCTTTACCTTTTAGCACCTCTGTGACTCTTGCTGTTTAATGGGAACACGAAACATTTGGTGGGGTGCTCTCAGATCAAGGAGGGAAATATGCTTAAACCATGAAAAGTTAATTGTCTTTCTCTTTATTGTATGTAGGTGCAATGACTCCACAGACAGGTTTGAGCATTTTTTGCAATTAGGTTCAGAAACATCTTTTGACTCAGCAGACCTCTGAAGGTAGAAGCTGCTAACTCCATGTGGACAGAACATGCACCTAACAGGACTGGGACTACAGATCTCCTCCTGCAGTTGTTGAATTTCAGCAGTAATTGCCTTTTCCTTCACCTTCACTTTGAAAACTTGCAGGTTTTATTAACATAAAAAAAGCCTTAGGAAATTTTGTGGGCTGTATTTTATGGAGAATTCTGATATGAGATGTGGATCTTTTCCAACAGTTAACGCCTTCTCAGAGACTGTTGAGACAGCTGAACAAAAGAGGCAAATCTCACAATGGCTGAATCCCTTACAATCACTTCAACCCAAAAGCAAAACAGTAAAACAGATCTATAGGTGCCTAAATGCTTTTGATACTGTGGACTTCAGTTAAGGAATCCTAGCATTTTAATTAAACCTTTACTCTCAGACTTGTCAAAACTCCAGTGTAWTGCTTAAAATCTTCAGTAGAATTGAGTGGAAAGAAACTTTTTAATGTTCCAACTAGCCACAAAGACAGTGGAGGAATGAGCTGTGGAGCACAATCACACTGAGAGTCAATTCCTTGGCTTTTCTGTTCAGAAGACATAATGGAGATAGAGAAWAGTCCACTTTTTCAGGGACTTAGGCTTTTTCTTATCCCTGTGCTGCTGATTCATCCATCCCCTCCTGAAACAAACATGSACTGAAACTGTAAGCCAGCCCTTGTTTAGAGTAAACTGTTGCTGCCCCTGAAGGTTTTCGATGAAATTTTGTTTATAAGGAAGAGATTATAATGGTTTAGAAGGGGAGGTTAGAAAGAGATGCCTCCATTTCTTCTTCCTCCACGTGCACCAATTGTGTAAAGAGAAGTTACAATTTCCTTCAGCTCTAGTCCTTACAAGAAAATTAAAAAATTAGGCAGAAAGTTGGCTGGCTGTTCCCATGGGCTATTAAGCAGTACTGTCCAGCAGCAGAAGAGGAATACACTACACTGCCCATTTTCATGGTGAAAGTGGGAACTCGGAGGAAATGTCTCCTGGAGGTTTTTTTAGTGTTACAGTGCCAATACACCTCCAACAAGGCAACAAGATACAATCTAATCTACAGTGAAAGATCAGTGAGGTAATTAGAGAAAAAGACAGACAAAAGGAGATGAACTGAAGTATATTCCCAGGCTTTGGCGGATATTATTCTCCCTTTGACACCTCTTAGATCACGCATTAACCATAAAAGGAGTCACGCCCATCCACTAGTTACTAATAAAGTCCATTATACGATTACATTTCAAAGATAAATSTTATTGATTAAATGCACAGAAGAAAGAATAATTGCATTTTAGCTGAATGATTTTGCTACCACTTCATCTSTAGTTTTGTTATCATTTCACCAAAAGGCAACAAAGATGCTTAAATTAATGAAAAGCTTAGGGTGTATCAAGCAAATTAATACGAAAGAGGATTCCGAGGAGAACAATGTCTTTATTGAGGGGCAAAATGGCAGAGTCGCAAAAGTACATAATTGCTGCAGCCATCTCAGTTTCCAGTGTCAATAGCAATGAAGGAGTTAATACTTGGATGTTAATCAGAGAATTTCCTCGTGACATGAAGTGCTTGTAGATAAGCAGTAATATGCCTTGTTTTACAGGTTTTCTGTAGCTGGGGCAGGGTCCCTCGCT
Source organism: Malurus melanocephalus (assembly GCF_030028575.1). Lineage (NCBI taxonomy): Eukaryota > Metazoa > Chordata > Aves > Passeriformes > Maluridae > Malurus > Malurus melanocephalus. Next base: position 185,506 of record NW_026623668.1, read on the forward strand.
GCACAGCGTATATTGAGAAAGACGGATACACAGAACAGAGCTAATAGCTTTCCATGTCACAGCAATATAAACCAGACAGTTTTTATAAACTGGAAACATGGCTTTAATAGTAGTTCTATACAAGGAATATCTCTGTGAAAACAGTGATATAGATGGGATTATTTTTCCCCCTTCCTAACCAGAGGTAAAAAGGAAAGCCAAGCAACCCACATAAATCTATTCTCAAGCCTCACGGGAAACCCCATAGGTGAATTATGAGTCATAATAAGAATTATTTGTTGTACTACTGTATGCAATCAATCAGCAATTCAGACATAGAAGAGTTTTACCCTCTGTCTCTATCAGATAAACCCCATAACCCTTTCAGAGGACTTTAAACCAGATGTAAATTGATGTGAAGCATGAGCAACTCCCAATACAGCCATATTCAGAGTGACACTTCCCCTCCTTCAGGGGTTCTCAAACTTCTTCCACTCAGAATATCAAAGCTAACAAAGCAGGAAAAAAAAAAAAAAAAAAAAAAAAA
>NW_026623668.1:186056-232720 GCF_030028575.1 Malurus melanocephalus
AAAAGCTTCATCTTCCCATGCTCCCAACTGCATACCCTGATGGTTCCTGGACAGGTGTAAAATCCTGTAGAGAACTGAGAAGAGGCTGGGGGCTTATCAGAAATGTGATGCCCTAGAAAATAGTGAATGGCAAAGTTTTTCAATGAAGTCCTGCTGAGGAGACAAGGTGCTGGCAACATGTGTATGTGCTTATCCCTCCTGAAGCCCCACAGGCTTTCAAATGAAATATAAAGTGGAGGAAAATTCAAGAGAGGGAATAGTGCAGTAGGAGTGCAAATGCAGAAAACACAATGAAAAATATTTCTCACTTTGCCCCCTACCCCTTGCTTGTCCCAGCATCTCACAGACGTTAAGCCAATTATTACAGATGCCTTTAAGCAATGCTCCGGAACACCGAGGTTGAAAATGTAACTCCTTCTCAAGGAGAGAATATTAGACAACAGACTCTCTGCTACTATGCATTAATGTATATTTTCCCTCTGAAAATCCCACCCCAAATTTTGTCATGATCTTCTACAGAACAGAGGAAGACATGGAAAACACTGAAAAAGCAAGAGATTCCATGAACAGCAGAAAACATTACGCTTGGTTCTTTATGGGTTTGGCTGAGTTCATCCAAACAAAAATTGTGCTTGKTCCTAAACAGAGAGAGTAATGGGTCTGCTACCTAGGCTCTGATCCATCCCACTGAGATCTCTGAATTTTGGGTAAATGTCTGTGAAATTTGTCAAAGGACTGTGAGCCACAGACACAATATCCTCCACATATCCCCCAGGGAAGCCCAGCCAACCACAGCAGCAATCTCACGAAGAACCTTTCCCAGTTCATCCCCAAGGGCAATTTCATAGCCCACAAATTCCACAACCGTCTGATCACATTTACATTTTTCCAGCTTGGCAAACAGGTTATTATGGTGGAGGCATTTGAGGACAAGTTGAACATGCCAACTGTGTTGTTTCTGGGTTCCCAAAATAAATGTGGGTGTCATCCAGACATGCTGCTACTTCCTAGTCTAACATCTTCCTCTCAAAGTTGTAAATAAAATTCTGGAATGTTGCTAGAGCATTAGAATGGYAAGGAATAGGACAGGATTTACCTGTACCAACTGCAGAAAGAGATCTGCTCTCAGCGGCCTGTCAGATGAGTTTATGCTCCCTGAAAAGGCATGTTTGTTCAAGAGCTTTAAATAGTTAATTAATAAGATGCAGAGGCTATTAACTCTCAACTGTGGTTAGAGCAGGGCTCAGTCACCTACAAAAATAACTTCAAGAGGCCAGAACCGTATTTGACAACGTCATGATTATCCACTCAAATGGGAATTCCTTGGCAATCTTTAAATGAGGTCATCCTCTGTATCCCCAGCTTCTGACTCAGATAGCAAATATCTTCTAGAGYCAAAAAATCAGTCTTTCAGACCAGAGGTTAACAGGTGGAGCATGATATCTGCACTCTCACATTATTCATGTCACAAGGACTTTAGTATCTCACAGGCAGCTAGTCTAGTCGGCTTGTGGCTCCTGTGTGGGGCACCAGTGATTACATAAAACTTCCAGTTTGTTACATCCTGTCATGAGGGATTCCAAGTCTCTCTCAAATATGCCAATCAAAAGAAACCCAAGAGCGATATTCTGAACKGAAGCAGAATATGAGGAAAGAGAAGTGGATGAACCCAGAATTGCTGGGCATGATGGGGCAATAGGCAGATTGTATCAATTCAAACAGAAGTGATTTACTTTGGTTTTGAACAGTGAATCATGAAATACAGGTCTGAACATTAACAGGCATGAGCAGAACAGAGAGCTATCACTTGACTCTAGTAACACACTTGAACTGAAAAAAAGCACAGTGTAGACTGTTTACCAATCCAGAATTCAATCTATATTCTAAAAGTTCCTGGATATCCTTCATTGGGTGCAGGGGGAAACAGAATKACAAAGGATGAGGAAAAGGCTGAAGTACTTAATGCCTTCTTTGTCTCAGTCTTTAACAGTAAGACATATTGTTCTCTGGGTACGCAGCTTCCTGAGCTGGAAGATAGGGAAAGAAGCAACATGAATCCCACATAATCCCTGGGATAACAGTCAGTGACCTGCTGCACCATTTAGACACACATTTCTGGGGATGGATGGGTTTCAAAGGGCACTGAGGCAGATGGCTGAAATGCTCACCGAGCACTTTCCATCACTGATCAGCAGCCCCAGCTCCCTTGGGAGGTCCCAGCTGACAAGAGGATAACAAATCAGCACCCATCTACAAGAAGTGCTGGAAGGAGAATCCAGGGAGCAAAATCCCTGCCAGCGTGATCTCAGTGCCAGGGAGGTTATGTGGCAGATCACCTTGAGTGCCATCACACAGCACACATAGGACAACCAGGATATTAGGCTCAGCCAGCAGGGCTTGTGAAAGGCAGGTCCTGCTGGGCTAGCCTGATCTGCTTCTACTACAAGGTGACCCACAGTGGATGAGGGAAAGGCTGTGGATGTTGTTTACCTGGAGCAGTAGAGCCTTTGATACCATTTCCCTTATCATTCTCCTGGAGAACTGGCTGCTCAKGGCTTGGACAGGCAAACACTTCRCTGGSTAAAAACTTCCTGSCTGGCCAGRCCCAGAGAGTGATRGTGAAGGGAGTTACACCCAGCTGGCAGATGGTCACAAGAGGTGTTCCTCAGGCTCAGTGCTGGGGACAGGTCTGTTTAATATCTTTATCAATKATTTGGACTAGGGGAACAAGTGCAGCCTCTGCCAGATAGGGACGTGGTTTTCTGGTGGACTTGGCAGCACTGAGTTAGTGGCTAAAGGTCTTTTCCAACCATTATGAATCTGTGATTTGAATTTTGCCATCAACCAAGTCTGGGTGCCTGATCAGAGTTAGGTTTGTGAAAGAAAGAATCATCAACAAATTTTACATTGATTGAAAATCAACYTCTTATAGAAGAATTTATTGCCATTGGTTTGTCACACATCTTRTGCAACAGGATCTACAAGGGTTCACTGTTTACCCAGTGGGTGGCACTCCACTAACCCAAATTATGATATTTGGGCAAGTTAGGGAGTCAATGTACCAGTCCAAAAATTACARTACTCCTCTTTCAGATGACTGACTGCAATTGCTGATGAAATTGCACTCACTTTCATCAGATACACAGAACAAGACAAGCTTTAACTGAAAAAACAAAAACAACCAACCAAACAAAAAAGACAGCACGATGAAGATGAGCAAATTCACTGTCATTCATGCACTTTATGCCCTTCGCCTGCCTTCCTGTTTCAAGATGTCTTAGTCTTAGACTGTGGCCCTTAATAAGAAAAAGCTACCAAAAAACCCTATTTATTTCAGAACTCTCAGCATCTGAAGACCAGTAAAAAAGAAGACACAAAGTTGTAATAATCATCTGAGATAAAGCAACAGGCAAGTCAGTGTGGAAAATGAACAGTGAGATGAGGCTACTGCTCCCACAGATGGACCTCCCATGGGTTATAGACAACAGAGGCTTCCCCCGGGTTTGCAAATATTGAATTCCATGCAAAAGAAAAGATGTTTTCCTCACCACCACCTTCTTAATCACCTYTATAAATACAGTTTCAAATTAAGGCCATTTGAGGCACTGGCAACCACTTACAAAAAGGAGGCTACCACAAGCTTCCCTTGACAGTATGTAAACCCTACTGAAAAAGAATCCCAAAGCTCTGGTGCCTCTTGGTCCCTCAGTGCAGCATCCTTTTCCTGATTTCTTGCTGTTTCATTTCCTCTGCTTCCCAGCCACAGCAACAAGCCAAGTCCCATCTGTCCCTGCCAGCCCTCCAGGTTCCTCCTTGGGAAGGGCACACTTGCAGGCTCCACTGCCCACTAGAGGAGCTGGCTCCACAGTGTTGATTTTGGCCAGGGCCTACCATTGTCCAGATCTGCTTCCTAAACAGCTTGATGTCTTTGCCTCTGCTAACATTTTACTCTTTTCTCTCCTACTCCTTCGGCAATGTCCTGTTAGGGACTGCCTCTGCATGTGAATGCTCATGCCAAGCAGAGAGCACGGGGATATTTAGCTTGTCATGGAACACAGAGAATAGCAATTATTACAACCAACCCATTGCTTCAGCAATACCTAAATTAGTACACCATGGAGACAAATGTATCCTAAATCCTGACCCGAACAGTGGTTCTGACAGCCAGCTAACACAACTCCATGTCTCTAAAAAAAAAAAAAAAAAAAAAAAAAAAAAAAAAAAAAAAAAAATCAAGAAGACAATGCTGAAGCTGATTCCCTGTGAATTTTATCATGCAGTAGCAGCCATAAAGCATGTCACTGCTGTTACCAAACTTAGCTGAACTTAGTGAGGCAAATAAAAGGTGAAAGGTTTCCTTTTTCAACCAAAACCCCCATCTATTCTGAAGCAATGTATTTTCATTAAYAAGTTTAAATTCAGATCATCGCTTTTGAGGGCATTTTGTCTGGGCTGTCCTGTGGTGCTGCATTACTCTGTAAACATGTTTGCTAAATATTCTGTTCCTTTTCTATTGCCACCTCTTCCTTACTCTTGGGACAAAAGGATCTTTTCCCTGACATTTTAAAGTATTAAAACAGCTCGAGGGGTAAAGAAAACGTTTTTCAAGTAATCTTTGAAAAGTTTAGTTGTCAAGGAGACCGAGACCTCAGCGACCAGGTATGGAGGCCTGTTCAGCTCACTGACATGCTTGTGAAAGAAGGTGCAACGATGCCAGTATAGCTGGAGGCAAACATGCTTGGTGTTTCAAGAGCGCCTTTATTACACAACTAAACAGTGACTCAGATTTTCTTCTCTTTGGATGGTATCATCTGGTGAGCTAAACACAGTTAAAGGACCTTACTTGGATGATGTATTACCTCAATAAATCACTGGATTGAGGTATGCTYTGGAAATGTCATTCACAGACTGTCACTTTCCAAAAAAGAACAGGTCCAAGAGCACATTTGATATAATTGCAGAATAAATGACAGTCAAAAAGTAATAAATTGGAAAGATGCTTTCTTAACTCCAGGCAAAAAGGACACTGTCAAATGAGTCTCTCTCTGATATTACTTCTGTTGCCAGGATAGGAGCATGTCACACAATGGCCAGGCTGAGACAAAGAGAAATAGATGCTTGGTGCTTTCAATTTGCACAAAAGGCAAATTTTGTTTGCGAGTTTTAAGTCTGTCCATAGTTTGTTTTTTAGCACTGGGACCTAGAGAAGTGGACAGCCTTTCACAGGAGACAAAGCTTTCATAAGATTAACCACTAAACCAAACTATTGGTAAATATTATAAAAGTAAATAACAGAAAAATCATCTGAAGTCTGAAAGAGCCATGGATTTGCACCTCAAATACACTGCATACTCAAATACACTTAACATTGAAAAAAACCCATAAAGAATAGCAAATATAATTCAAAAGTGCTTTGTCATAAAATGCATAGCTAAGCATGTGCAGGGCACATGGGTATAGATCTCAGGAACCCCTAGRGTTCACTGTCAGAACCAGAGTTTGTCAACATCTTTGTCAATGACCTGGAGAATGTAGTGGATGGGTCAAGTGCCACACCAGCCATGAGGAACTCCAAAGGCCAACAGAGTGAGGGTGCACAACACTCAGGGGCAGAAGATTCCATGTGGATCATTGTGAAGTCCTGCATCAAGTGAGGAATAACCTAAACTTTGCTTACCTGATGTTGTGTTCAGAACAGTTTCCATTAATGGAAATGCTAATGGAGTCATCAAKAACAGCTCTTTGCAATTCTGAGCTAAGTTTGCAACACCAGTCATAAAATGCTGGGTGTCGTTAGGAAAGACAGGCACAACAAAACAAAGAAAATCATTTTGCCACTRGGGACACCTTGTTCCACCCATACTTTAAATATGTTTGCAGTTCTGGTCTGTGTACCTTAAGACAGAATAGAGCAGGAGACAGATTAGAAATAGGAAAAAAAAAAAGCAAACACAGAGAACACCAACTAAAGTGATAGAGAAGGAGTACCACTAAATTTAGAAAGAACAAAGAGAATAAGGAATCTATATAAGAGAAGTATATGGTAAAAAAAAGGACAAATTATTAAATGCCATACTACCATGTGCTATTTAAAATAATGCCCTTTGTATTTTTTTTTTCTTGCTTACTAGTGTCTTTCTTTAGAAGTCCAAATGTGTTCTCCAAATTGTTGGCCCATTGTTCAGGGATTTAGTTTTAAGTGTACTTTAAAGATGAAAAAATTGCAGACTACAGCAAGTTGMTACTCTGCATGAGTGCTAATAAAATGCCTACCTAGCAACAACTTCTTGTTTGAATGAAATCACTCTTCTATGTACAACACAGCCTTGCAAACCAGCATGCTTGTCACATCATGCCCAGCAGCAGTGGCCTGGAATAAATATAAGAGAAACTTTGATACAGCAAAGAACACAATCACCAATACTGGTGCATGTGCCATTAAAACAGACACTGCAAGAGGAAAGGTGTATGGTGAGAAAGTTTAACTCATGGTAAAATAGAGAAGAGTTATTCCTACAACGAGGAAAGAGCATTTCTTAGCTGAAAAGCTTTTTTAGGGTCACTTGGATCCCCTGAAGTACATTGAACAGCCACAGTATGAATTCTCAGTCATCTGATCAGTTCCACTCCTCTAATGCTTCCCAGTTATTTAGCATTTACACACCAATACAGCTYGGCTTCCCAAGAGGCAGCTTCCATGCTACAGTTTTAAAGCAATAGCAGATAAAGGGCTTGTCCACACTCCATTTAAGAATCCCATTTTCAAAAGCATGGAGTTAGCTTGCACTTGTTTCAATTTTCCTTTTATTTCAGGTACTTTTAACTACTGCCTTTCATTCACAGATTTAGGGTATCAGCTCTAAGAAGGTCTAATTCTGTGAACTCTTTTGGTGGAAAACTTGCAAGGAAGAGGTGGTTCAATCTTGATTTTTTGTTGAGAGAATTGTGGTTGTTGCTTACTCATTTGCTAGCTGGTTTTCATCTAGGCAGTGAGAGGGGAAGGACAAAACAAGGTAGAATGATGGTATAGGACTATTTTTCATAACAATTGAAGTACATTTTAGTTCAATAACACAGAAGTTGACCAAGCCAAGCTCAGCAGCACTGTGTGGCCAGTCAAAAGAATTCCCAATGGAAATCCCAGGTTTATATTTTTGTAACCCTTATGAACTTATGCTTTTTACACTTCCACCAGTGTATTCAACAAGTTTATTTTATTCAAAAAATGAGAACACTTACAAGTTTCAACAAATTCCTCCAAAAATTAAAAAACTCACGCAACCTATTTTTATGAGTAATGGRCATTTTCATGCAATGCCCCTTCTCTTTCACTTCCTGTCCAGTGAGCAGCCTAGCAGAGATCACTTAGACTAATACYTTCATTTTGTCTTGAAATGAGCATGATTTTTGGGGGGAAGAACAAAAAGATTACATTTATAGCTTTTATGCTAGTTCATCATTATTTTATCATAGCAGCAAACTGAGAAAAGASCTTCCTAACATTTAAAGCTCTGTGTTAAGGAGAAAGTCTAGAACACACACACAGAGCAACTTGTTTCCTCACTGAGTTGACATGACCTTGCACATGAGTAGACATGAGGAAGGACAGAGCACATATAGGTCTTTTAAAATAAAGAATAGGATTCCACTRTAGTTGACAATCCCAATCTTCTTAAGAGGATAAAAAATGATATTTCAATCCCACCTCTGTTTAATTTTCCTCTCCATTTGGGGGACTAAATGTGATATTGTTTTTTGAACCTTACTAATTAGTCTCCTTTTTTTTCCCAGCCCCAAATCAATTGGAGCATCATAGCAGTTTTCAAATTAATTATTAGATTTTTTTCCCCTGACTCATTTCAGACACTTTTATTAGAAAAGTGATTGATATATTAACACCATTAATTACTTATTTGACCCATTAATTTTGTCTATCTGCACAGACCTAATTGAAACAGCCTACACTGATTCTAGGATCTCATTTTGCCAATCGAAAATTAATTTTCAGATACTCTTGACTGCTGAKTCTGTGTGATGGTGAAAAACGCTGTTCCCACCTCACACATCTGTTTAATATTCCCACTCCTCTTTCTCAGTCCCAAAAAGACCTTCAGATTCTGTCCCTGAAAGATTCCTGTGAGCTTCACTCTCTTCCCTCAATAAACATGACTATCTCAATAGACCTCCATAAACAACAGCTCCCGTTCATTTGACATAATTTGCCTTTCCACCATCAAGCTAAATTCCTTCAATAGACTCTTAATTATTCTAACCCCATTATCTAATGCTATTATAAATGTTTAAATAATATTCGATATAGTCCTGGTCCCACTGAAGTTAATGGGAATATTGCTGTTGCCTTAATTAAGATCAAGATAAAATTTATATTGTTTAATTTGTCACATATTACTGTTGGGTAAAAACAACCTAGTTAGTATTCAGAGGTACTAAACAGACCCAGCTCCCAGACTAGAACTGGCAGGGCCTCAACACTTCTCAGGAGAAGTCTGGGAGCCTGTGCTGCACAGTGGGCGAGAAGGGAAGGGAGCAGTCGCAGGGTCGCGCACTCTGCTGCRTTTCGGCAGCCCCAGAAGGCTTCCCACGCTCTGGGATGCTCAAAGCCTTTAAATGGAGCGCTCGAGTCAGGATTCATCAAAAGGACGGGAAAAACAGAGAAGTGAGAAAACGGAGAAAAGCATTCCCCGATGTGAGAACAAACCAGATACATTTTTCCAAATTATTTGTTCAAAAATCTGGACAATTTTAAGTGAAGCATTTTAAAAAATCTTTGGCAGAAGACACTGAGCATTGATCAGTTCTGGTTCAAAAAGAAATTATTTTAAACCAGAAACTCAATATTATTAACATGAAGATTTTTTGGCTGGTGACCATTTAGCTTTCATTAAAATTTAAAAAATAAATTGCAAGCTTTTTTCAGACTATCAGCAAAAGCCATGGTTATTCTAATACTGTGAATGAAGCCATTCTTTTTTTTTAAATGAACAGATAAACTATAACCTAATGTTTCCTACAGATCTAATATTGTATTCTGTTCTCTCATACAATGCTAACTTAAGCAGAAAAAAAGTAAGAATGGTTTAATTTGTGACATCTTTGTTATGTTCACGGCCAACATACGATCACACCTACATTATAAAATCTCACAGTGCGTTACTTCCAGACTTCTGTGGAGGTGCCTCCCCAGAGGGTCTGGCTTACCAGAGCAACACATTCCACAGAKACATCCGAAACTCCGCTGAGACCTCGGCTCTGTTCCTGTCACTGTGAAAGTCCCCCAGACACTTTCCCATTTCTCTACAGAGATATTCATCCCAGTAGGCTGGTGACTTTTAGGACTATAATCAATACAGGCTGTCTGGGAGCTGCTTCACCTCCTGTTTTGTGTAAAGCATAGAGCAATACGTGTTGGGTTTGCATGGCCAGGTTTTGGCAGCAGAGGGCTACAGGGGTGGCTTCTGTGAGCAGCTGACAGCAGTTTCCTCCATGTCCAGCAGAGCCACTGCCACCCAGCTCCAGGAGGGACCTGCCACTGGACAAGGCTGGGCCAACCAGAAATGGTGGTAACATATTTAAGAAGGGGAAAAAAGTTATTGCATAGATGTAATTGCAGCCAGAGAAGAGCCACAAGAGTGAGAATATGTGAGAGGAACAACACTGCAGACACCAAGATCAGTGAAGGAGGGATAGGAGGTGTTCCAGGCACTGGAGAGGAGATTTCCCTACATCCTGTGGTGAAGACAATAYCATGGAGGACCACRAGGATGCAGAGATSCACCKGCAGCCCATGGAGGAGACCCACATCGGAGCAGGTGGATGCCTGAAAAACACCTAAACCCTTTGGGAGGCCTATGCTGGAGCAGKTTTCCTGGTAGGACTTGTGACTCCATGGGGGACCCATGCTGGAGCAGCCTGTGTCTGAAGGACTGCACCCCATGGAAAAATKACCCACGTTGCAGCAGTTCATGGCAAAATGTTGCCTGTGGGATGAACTCATGTTGGAGAAGTTTGTGGAAGATTAACTTCTCTCTGTGGGAGGCACCCCATGCTGAAGCAGGGGAAAGGCTCCTCTGCCTGAGCAGGGACAGGAACAGCGTGTGATGAACTRACCATAATCCCCATTCCCTGTCTCCCTGCACTGCTGGAGTGAAGGAGGTAGAACTGGGAAGGAGGGAAGGGTGGGGGCAAGGTGTTTTTAAAATTCATTTTTACCTCTCATTCTCCTGCTCTGATTTTGTTAGTAATAAATTCTGYTAATATCCCTAAGTTGAGTCTGCTTTGCCCGTGATGGCATTTGGTGAGTCACCTCTCCCAGWCCACATCTCAACCCATGAACCTTTTTCTATATTTTCTCTTCCCTGTCCAGCTGAGGAGAGGAGTGATAGAGAGGCTTTGGTGTGTGCCTGGCATCCAGCCAGGGTCAGCCCACCACAGTATCACAGCTGCTTCTGAAGGCAGAGGAGCAAGATGGGCTATTGAAAGGAGCCAATGGCTCAGACACGGGCATTTATGCCTAATTCCTCTCAATTTCACCCTGTCCTACTCTCACTGTAACCTGTTTGTAACCCTGTCATCTCCTACCAGCCCCAAAGAAAGCCAAGCCWCAGCTTCCTCCCAGGAGCCAAGTGGAGGGGGTATTGAAACACTTAAAGCAAGGTGTCTTTATCACTGCAGTGTGTATGAGCACAGCAGCAAATTCTGAAATGCGGGAAAAAAAGTCATAGGTGATTTCATTTTAAAATATAWGTGCAAACAGAAAGGATGAAATTCCCCAGTGAGCTCATTTTCTGGGATTCCAACATGTATCTAGAGCTACAGTGTCTGAACCCTGATAATGACTTTCTGGTTMTCAGAGCAGGGAATCGTAAAAATGCAGCACTTCAAATCCTTAAACACCCTTGATGATTTCTTTTTAAGACTGATTCATCCAATCCTCACCTCCTCAYGAGTCTTCAAATGTGGCCCTCTCTTTCTAGATTGCTGGAGGCATCTTGCCAGTGAACAGTATCTATTCAGTGAATTCAGAAGTAAGGTTGCTTTGTCACAGAGCTGACATGTTCTGTCTTAGAGCTGGTGACACTAAGAGGCTCCTTTCTGTCTCTTTTTCATTGATTCACAATATCCCACAAAACAAAGAAAAGCATCTAGATCCCCACCCTACCCCACTGAGGAATTTGCTTTGGGAATTTGCTCTCCAAGAGCTCCCAAATTATAAGGCTATCATCTACTGGCCCTTGTTCAAGACAAAGGTGAAATGTCTTCAAGCTGGTCCCTAGAAAGAGATTCCAAGGCCAGTAACAGACTTCTGAATTATCAGTAGGATCTTGTAATCTGAACTTCCTGCATGTCCCCAGAGGTAGAAACTCATTCTGCAGCTTAGACCTTCGCTTTACATTTGAGTTCCCATTTGTTTTTTCAACAGGAAGGTTTCTGCTATACTGACGTGCCCCATGACATTCTATTCCACAACAACATATATTCAGTAATTAACACTTGATGCCCAAATTAACCTATTACACTTACACTAGTCCTAAACACATGTGTAGCAAACAAATCAATGACGAGTCTATCCCTTTGCTAGACCACTGGGGTCTTTGACAGTACCTAATGACAATGTTATGCTTTCATCATCCTCCTAATCTTATGGTTCTGTAGCTCTCTTCCAGCCTGATATTTTTTTGTATTGGAAGAGAATAGCAAACACACTACAGAGTGCCTACTACAAAGCAATACTTGTATATAAAAGCACTTTCAGGCATTTATAATATTTATTGTAGGTCATCAAATATATTCCCTGCTGTGAAAGATCGTCTTTGTTGTTCTTAGGCTCTTCTTCTACTTGTTTCATCTTCCACAAAGAGAAATACCCTTATCTGTGCATAACCACTCTAACACAAACTGTAATCTTCAGCTTTTATCTGTATTGTTCTTGGGGAAAAATACATCATTCCATATGAGCAGAGCTAAATCTGAGTAAAATATGTTACAAATCTATTAATCTACAGCAGTACAGCTCTTAAACATGTTCTGGGCAGGTTTCAAATATCTGTATTGTTTGTCAGAGCCATAAACAGCTTGATATGGAAATAAAAATAAAAGCTTGATATGGAATGGGTTTTTAATTTACTGCTTTTTTAAAAAGCACATAAATAGGTRTGTTCTTAATGTCAATTTTCTGCCACGACACTTCAAGAAAAACTCTGAATAAAGGAAGACGTAGCTGAAAGATAGCACTGCATGGGCTCTACAGCTGCAAATGAGCATCCACAAAGATCACATGCCTGGAAGCTACAAGAGATTATCCTTTATTCTTCATTGCTCTTTGCCCTTTGAAAATGCTAACCTACCATATAAAAAAACTGTGCATAGCCTGCCTGGTGAAAACCATCACCAAACACTTCCAAACGGTTTTCCTCTGTGTTAATTTGCTTCTTGGCAGTCACTATTTTTAAATGCTATTGCATTACACTTCCACACTTGAGCTCATATGTAGGATCAGATTTTGTATTCAAATATTCAGCTCAAAAAAAAAAAAAAAAAAAAAGAGAGAGATCAAAAAATATGCCTGTTCTATGCATATTGATCTCAACTGCCACTTCCCGGCTCTTAAGCTGAGAGCTAAACCCATCTCCAGTGACGTTAGCTCAGGTTGCTCTAAGCTCAGTTGCTTGTCATCTGCCCACATAGGCAGCTGRGTGTCTCAGGATGGAGGGATGTGCTGCTGGCCGTGAGCAGAGATGCAGCAATTCTCAGCACCAAGCAGGACTCGAGCTGSTGGGATCCCCCAGTCTTGGCTTTGCTGGCTTGCTACCATCAGACAACAGCCATGGACTGGGATGCATGGCAAATATTTTATTWACTGTTTTATTATTTGAAGGAAACAAAGATGCAAAGTCAAACCCAAGAAAATAGGTAGTTGTGCATCCTAAAGCAGCAATTCTGTTTATAGAGAAAAATGCAGGTTTAAAAATCCTCATGTTTTTGTAGGATGCATAAAGAACCGATGATCTTTTTTCAGAATTATTCAGATGGTAAATTTTGAATATTTTGCAAGTCTGGATGTAAGGTCTTTACTTTACAAGTCTAAAACCCATAAACASAGCTTAAGGTACCAATTTTGAAACTGTAAGTGTTTAAGAATAGGTAGGTTGGACAAAAGATTGGAGGTTTCTTAAGAGCTCTGCAGAAATTAATTTTTCATTGGGCACCTATCCGTTGGTAATTTCTCTGAACTTTCAAAAACTTCTCAAAACCTTTTTTTTTCCTTTTTTAGTCAACTTTTCAAAGAAATCTTAGCAGATTATAAACAAACCGATAAGTAGAGGGTTTGCATTATTAATAGAAGAAGCCTCACCTCAGTGGCAGTTTCTCTAATCCCAACACATGTACCATAAATAATGGAAAGAAGGACATCTTCTGCCCTCAAACAAATAAAGCTTGCCTTCCAACTTATGGAGAACACTGAAAGACAGAAAGCTACATGCAGAGTTTCCTCTCTGGTGTTTACTGTGGGTGATTAATSAGTATCAGGAAAGAGACTAATCCAAGTGGGCTTTCTGTGCCCTAGAAATCCGTCACATCTTCCTTTCCTGAAAGGCCCAAAGAGACAGTGAAAGAGAAGAAAGAGAGCCAAAAGTGGCATTGGAAAGAAGAGCACAAAGTAGATAGGAGCTTGCACAGCTGTAAAAGCAGGTCTGAGAGGAGACAGCCTGGACCTACTTCACACACACAGTTCACTTGAAGGCCAAAACAGTTCAACGCAGCCAAGTGCAAGATCCTACACCTGGGAATGGGGCAATCCCAGGCACACCTCCAGTTTSAGCAGAGAAGTGATTRAGRGCAGCCCTGCAAAGTACTCAGGGGTGATGGTTGGTGAAAAACTCSACATGAGCAGTCAGTGTGTGCTTGCAGCCCAGAAAGCCAATGGAACCCTGGGCTGCATCAAAAGCAGAGTGGCCACTCGAGGGAGAGAATTCTGTCCTTCTACTCTGCTCTCACASAGGCCCCGTCTAGAATGCCATGTAAAGGTCTGGTACCCCAGAAGAAAAACACATAGAACTGCTGGAACAAGACCAGAAGGCCATGAATTTGATAAGGAGCCTAGAGCACCAGTCAGCACTGGCGGAGTTGGTAGACCTGAACTCCTACCTGGATATTTGAAGAAGCATTGTTTCAGCTATTACTCGAGTTATTCCACTACATGTTACTGAAACCAGAAACAKGCAGGTTAAGCCTAGGCTTAATCCTACAAGGTGCTGAGCAGTCTAGTCTTAAAGGAGATGTGACTTAAACATCTTAGGGGCTGTGAACAGGTGTCTCTTTGTCTAAAAGGATTAAACCCTTCCTTAACACCACTGCTAAGCATGTTCACAAAAGGCAAAGTTCACATCAAGAGTTCTTTAATTAAAGAAGAGAGCATATTAGCAAACAAGGCAAGCTTTTAATTGCAATTTCACAAACATTTAATAATATAAAGAGAGTACCACATACCAAATAATAGCRCTGCCATGATACTATTAATCATTATGTTCATTTTTTCCTGAAAAAGAGCAGCATTCAATCTCAGATTAGTTATCTTAGTATCACAGAGATGGTAACTCATTCGAATCATGTCCTTATTTCATGGCTACATGAAGCACATAATTTTGTTAGAAAAGTGAAACATCAAAAACTCACAGTACTTTCTTTTTCTTTTTAAAAAGAAAATGGACTAAATTCTAACCTTGGTTGCACCCATATAACTTCAGAATTATATGGATGAAACCAACAACAAAATAGGGCCGACTTTGTGAGCCTTTCTACATGTTTAATTGAGCTAACCAAGCAGGACAAGGTTTTGTGTACAAAGGACTTTTGTATTTGGTCTTATTGTAAAAAAACTTCTCTCCATCTCCGCCTCACTCCTTAAAAAAAAAAAAAAAAAAAAAAAAAAAAAGGCGAAGCAAGCAGGAACAATGCTAATTACATTTTGTATGCAGTAAGAATAGGCAGGAGGATGGGGAGGCATGGAAAACAGGCCCCTGCAGAAATTGTGTGGAGGATGAAAACAAAGTTCTCCTGAGATGGATAGAAGTTTCAGTTCTACAGGCTTCGAAATGAATGGTTCAGATGTTGTGAACACAATGGATAGTAATGATGATTACTTTTGCCAATGCCTATGGTGATGTTATAAGCTAATTATATTAGTCATTTACGCAAAGGCAAGATGCCTTTGATAACTACTATTTGGAGCAACAATTCAGCATGTTGACTCACTGTTAAGTCACTCTTAGAGACAGACTCCAACTTACACCCAAATGAGTGTTCAGCAACTTTGTTGGACACAGCAGTTTTACTGTGCATTTAAACCTTCATAGAAAAAATCCAGTTCTGGCTATTTTTCTATATACATTCCTTTTTATTTCTCAGAGACCGTCCTAATCACCTAATCCACACTGCATGGGATTGCATTAATGTACATACTATATCTGAAGATACCTGATGTCCATAAAAAATACTAGTCTCCATTTAACTTTATCTGTTTTGACATTTACTACTCTGATTTTTTGGAGCCATTAATTTCTCATTAAATGATAGGGAATCCAGACGTATTACTCAGTGGGGAACATAAGCACCAAATTACTGTTTGCATCACTGAAAAAACTTTCTCCTTTAAATCACTCTTGAGGAATATAACTAAGCATCAGCTTTTCATGAAAACCTGAAAGTGCCCATCTTATTAACAAACCAGGGTCATGCCCACTAAGCTCATCAAATTTCCCCAAGGTATGAACATCTTTTCAGAGACAGGAAAAAGGAAAATTACAGTTAAAGCCTGATGATTTTAAATTACTTGTCTCCAGGATTTTCTAGACGTTTCTGTATCATTAGAGGAAGACAGATGTGGCAACCAGCAACCTATTTTAATATTCGATGCCACATTCTCTTCTGTAGTTCAGGATATTCTTGCTGAGAATGAGACTGTGAGAAAATTTGAGCCTCCAGTTTTTGGACCTATTGGTCAAAGACCCTTCTCAGTCKTCACCCAAAATGGTGAAGACTGAGAGGAGCCAACCAGCTGTTTTAATTTGCCTCCTYGCACAGATGTTTACCAAGGACTCTGCCAGCAAAGTTCTGCTATGCCATAATATCTGGGTAAGAACATCATGTCCCACCATCCTAACACAGCTCTGTTATCCCCAGTAAAATCTTYCTGTTGGAAAATGGAAGGCAGCAAGTGCAGGAGATGTCCACCAACTTTGTGCTAGCAAACAAATCTTCAGCACAGAAGTCAGTTTTCATAGAGTRGTAGGGCATAAAATGGCACCCTTTCTAGGGGGTCTTTAAGTCCACAGATCTAACAGGCTGTAAGTGTCACAAACTTCCAAATCCAACACAATTTACAGCTGCAATGGTAGTAAAGTGAAATTTCTGAGCTTTCCCAAACTACTGCAGCTGAAAAGTCAATGAGACAAATGGCAATCATTGTGCCCATTTCAAGGGCTGCACATACCATACATTCCTGGTTTTGACTGWTCAGTCTTCCTAAGGCTAAATGCTCCAAAGCCTGCCTAGCCAGGAGTCAAATTATCACAGCCTTATACTMTTAGCAAATAAAGCCTGATTTCTGCCCTCCAGGTCATTTGGATTCTTTGCATATTCATGAGTCTGATTTCTCAATAACTGTACTATAGTTTTTAGTTGCAGGGAAAAAAAAATTACCTCTGTGATGAATTTTCTTTGTTTTCAATTTGTCTCCTGACCTTTAACATCTTAATCCATATTAACCCAAAGCCTTCAAATCTTGCCTATATGACAACTATTGTGACTAGAATCCAATCAAGTCTTTATTAATAGCCACTGAATGCTTAAATGTGATCTTGTGGGGAAGACCAGAGCTGTCATCATTGTTAATGGAAAGTAGAAAGAGATTTTCAGAAAACTGTGTCAGGACTTCCCCAGACTCAAGTCACTTGAGGCTTGTATTGCTGTGCATCAGGAAAGCCTCCAGTAAGAAGAAATAGCAATTCAAATGGCAAGGATACAAAATATAAAATTCAGAAATCATTCTTTGTCTCTGCTCACTTTTATGAGTCAGTAATTTTTACAAGCTATCTTTATTGTATATTTCCACTTCATAAATCGTGGAAATTGTTTTCAAGCACAAAATTGAAGGAGGCACAGTTAGGGATACAATTTCTACTAATTCTTATATTAGCTAATTCCAAGCAACCTGCAAAGCTCATCAGCAAGAAAAGCTTGTGTTTACATATAATATATGTGCAATGAGTATATTAATTTTTATAGCATAATTTATTCCAAACTTAGCAATTGTCAAGATCACTGATGGCASAATGCTCATTGCTCCACAAATCACTGTTCATTTTCCAGCATTCTGACCAGCCCTGGTGCTGCTGTTACTTTTTTTTTTTCCTTGTTAAGGGGTCAGCTCATTGTTTGATTCCTTTGAACTTTGCCTGATGCCAGGTGTTTAGAGGTGGATGAATAGTGACAATAGCATAACACACATTTCATGAGGAAATGACTTTTTGAAGGTCAGTTCCAGGAGCCTGAGTTTGAAATGCTATCTGAGTGAATACRGATTACAGGAGAGGACTTGATTCTTGACCTATGGGCTTTCTGTGCTTGCTAATTTTGAAAGACACTTTAAAGGCTCTCCTGGAGGATCTTTCTTATTTGTACTGTCTTTTATCTAAAAAAGCATTTGATGTCACTTTTGCTTGAGAGAAATCACTYTCTGAGTTTGAAAGTGCGAAGAAGATTCCTCTGTTGGATTGCTTTGTTACTGGGTCTTTGTGACTTCCTTAACTTTCAAACACTAACTGTTCATATTTATAAATCTTGTCTGCTAGGCAAGAGTGCTAGGAATTTTTTGACTGGCCATTATGCTGTGAAATCCTACTTGACACTTGCCCAGATAACACTGGCATCCAGCTGTGTAGCTGYAGTTTGAGATCCATCAACATTCAAAATTCAGTCTTTTAAAATTTCATCAAGACTTCGGTTACTTACAAACTGTTTCCTTTACAAATATTATAGAGCCAGCGTAAAATTTACTTCTTGAAATACATTGGTATCTCTTTTGTTTTTGTCTTGTCAAATCACTAATATAGAAATGGAAAATTGAAAAGGAGAGCAAAACCTAAAACTGTATAAAATATTTCATTTTTATCCTCCCAGTTTGGCAGCAAAGGTRCCATGCTTGTTGGCATAAAGATGGCATAATGAGAAATCACAAATATTATCCATGTGATMCTGTTCCTTATACAAATATTTTATCACCTCATTATGGTTTACTATTTTTGAGGTAAATTATTCTGAAAGTAAAGTGTACAAAAATTCATAAAGGCTATCTTGTTATGGGATCTGAATGGAGAACTACAAGTTCAGCCCTGTCTAAGTGAAGTTCAGGGTACAACTTTTTGTTGGTAAGAAAATGGATTCCACAATTGTGTTATCTCTTCTTCTCTCCTCCCAAATATTTGTCAGAATTGTCCTATTTCGTTGTCCTATTCAGAACTCATTGTCCTATTTCAACCCAATCTGAAATGTCAGAGATAACTGTTTCTCTGTAAGTCATGAGCACTGAAAGTGGAAGGGGAGCAGGGACAAGGTTAGTGCCTCTGCTAAGGGAAGGCTCCCTCACCCTCCGTTTGGCCAACCAGGCAGCATTGCATCTTGCCCTGGGGCTTCCCTGCACCTAGGGGATGATGTCACATGGGAAGAGAGGGAGATTAATTCAGTTCAGGGATTAAGAAACMAAAGCATTAGATCTCATTAGCTCTGCTGTTCTTGGAACAACAAACCCTCCTCCCCCCTGCCACCTCTATCCCGGTCAGTTTCTTTCAATATATAATAATATTAATCCTTTACAGTTCTCAGCTCTATCTGGCAAGTCCTAAATTCTCTGAAATAGAGGACCAGTTTGCGATTTTTTTTCCACTCTTGCTCACTTAAGTAGTCTCATTAACCCCACTATTCATGTAAGCCACCTGCTGTTTGCTTGAGCAAAGAATGCATAAAAGTAAGCAAGAGCTTTGGGAAAAGTAAAATTTCTACTTATACAGTTCACACGCCCAGTGCTGCATATATTGTTAACAATGGCACTACAAACACTTCCCATAAAAGAACATTTGGGACCAKATCCGTAGCTTTTTAACTCAATAAGAGTCTGATTTCAACAGAATTTTGGATCAAAGCCATAAAAAGCAAACTACTTATAGAACCCAGCCTTTTACAAAATGAGCGATTGCTAGTAGGTGTATCACCAACCTTCAGTATTTTAACACCACACCCTGACATAYGCGATTATTCATTATTCTGTGGGAAAAAGACCTTTATATGTTAATCCTGGGAATACAGCAGATTAAAATCAGGTAGAGTACTTAAACACATTTGTAATAATTAATAAAAAATTACAAACAGGTGAGAGAGGATAACTGCCTCTGAAACATTTATTCTACTAGTAATTTTATTACCATTGAATCYTTGCCAGCCAGGAAACACCTAGAGGCTCATGTTTCACACCCAGTATTGCAGAGGTGAAAAGGTAGAACATTCTGCCTTAACAAGTATGCAAAGAGCAACTTCAAGCGGAAACAAGTTTAGCACCCAGCTCTTACTGGCTCAGCCACAGAGAAACTCTCCATAATAACTCGCTCGGTTGCGCAGCTTCTGTGAGACTGTGAGCTTCTTCTTTGGCTCTTGGCTGCGGGGAGGCATGTGGTGTGCATGCACCCTCCCCAAATCCACTTGCCCTGTGAAGGTTTCCACTAACTAGCTCCTTTTTCTGCCTGACTCCCTGCCATATACATATATAAAATAAAAAAAAAAAAAAAAAAAAAAGGCATTTCACAAGTTTATATTTGAAGAGACATAGCTAAGGAGCTACATTATAATCATGCAGGGTACAAACTGCGCCTTTTCTAAACCAGCAATAAAATTTTGTAGTGGAATAATTATTCATCTCCTAAAGAATAAATCCTTCTGTTGTAATATACTACACAACCCAGAGGCATAGTGATCTCTCCAGATGACAGTAATTCTCACTATCCTTATCAAAAATGACAGTTGTTCCTTTGAAGCAGATTGCCATGGTAAGGCACTAGCTGAAAAGCCAGTTTTGTTCTGTCACGATAGGAACCTATCCCAACTCTGCATACACTAACATCTTCCTTCTGTGAAAGCAAATTGAATAAATCTTTTCCATTTCTACCCAAGATTTGTATGTCTGTTCATTGTGAGTGAAGTTAACTGGAAATCTAGATACAAAGATTAGAGCAGACAAAGTTCATCTAAACAAAGGCAACACCAAAATATTTGCTTGGCTTCAGACAGATTCCCTCTTCACCTGAAAATATAGGGTCCTAGACAAGCCTCTGTTTAGTCTCCAGAACTATTCCTATTTAGGACATCCAAATAAGCAAGTGTTAGGCATTTCATCGTTAATGTGGATACATGCATTTCTTCAGTACGTGTTCTGTAATAGTGATAGGAAAAAAATGTGCAGCAATAAGCTCATAAAAATGGCACTCTAAATACTTCTGTACTGTGCCTGACTTCATCTCTGCCATGAGGAAGAATTGTGTTTGGTTTTTGCTTTTTAAAAGAAAGGCCACAGCATTGGCTTTAATGCAGATAAAAATATTGGCATCACTATTGACATTACTGCAGCTTGTACCACATAATCCTCCTGCCCAGAGTACTGGCACAGATGCAAGTACATACACCTTGAAAGGAACTGGCTACAGACTGAAGTCAGTCCGATTTGGCCCAGGAAGAACAAGGTTTAAAATAAGCACCAGCAAAATGGCATTTTGAATGCTGGTTTGTATCATCTAGCTCTGTAAACTGCTCTTGCATTCTTTCCCTGGGCGAAATGAAAATGTGGAAAATGAACACGCTTTGGGGTATGATATATTCTCATAATGATCATAGTCAAAGCACAGAAACTCGACACAGCTAACAGGGAGAAGGAAAGCCTCCTAATAAGCCTATGGTAGCATGGAAAAAAAAAACCCAGATGTTTTGGGCACACAAACCTCTCTTAAGATAGAAATAGAAGCTTTATATTTGCATGTTTGTAATTGTTCAGGCAGAGATTGGTAGCAATCCCATGCTCCTGAGATGACAGTAAGTAACACTACAATGAGCACAGCCCTGCAGTAATCCAAAGGTTCACAGCCATTCTTCAGGAAGGTTTGATGAACACAATTATGAATTAACAAAAGTAAATAAATAAATTAATCTGTTCACAAATATTTCATAGAACAGGAAAAGAAACTGGTAAGATGAGTCTGTAAATGATAAAGATGGGTGGGAGAGACAGAATCCATCTAGCTGCATGTGTATATTCATTACGTCACTCAAATTTARTTTGTACCAGGAAGGAAGGAGGAGCCTTATCCCCTATCATCTTGTACATGATGAGATCATTTTCATCTGTGCAGAACAAACATGGGGTCTTATTCCATCAGAATCCTGCATTCCCATTTTAGCATTTTACATCTACCACACACTGGTCTAACTGACCAGACATATTATCACCTCAGGCATATTGTCAGCCTGCATATGGAGCTAGCTAGGATTAGCTAAATGATGCAGTTGGAATTATTTTTATAAATAGGGAAAAAATAGCACAGGGTGGGGGGAAGAATGCTGGCTTATGATAGTTAAGGTGGTTTAGTATTATATATATATATAGGGAAAATTTATACTTTGTTATAATTTGTTAGCACTCTGGACACATCATTTTTCATCATGTACTTTGAATGAGAGAAAGATACACTTTATAAGAATCCTCCATGCTTATATTATAGCATCATTCTCTCTTAATAGCCTTCTGGCTAKCCACATGCTTCATAGTAGAAATTATCTGCCAAAATCACTTAATGCTGAAGATATCATGGGACTGCAGGAAAAAGTCCACATAATAGTTTGTCTTCATTTCTTCTTCGATTTCTTTATTTTTCCATCAATCACAATAGTTGATTCCTTAATGGTGCCCTTGAGAATCCCTACCAAGAAAGCAGAAAGTCCACAGACTCTCTCAGTCAGATGTTTCAAGCGTTCTCTGAGGATCTTGTAAATCTTCTCTAATATAGAATGGATCATTCAGGTCTCAAAATGTTTAGTATAATATTTCCTCCAGTCAGCTGAAGGGACCACAATCCTCAGGGTTGCAGCCCTTCCCCTGATTTTCTGAGGTTTTSAAAATGTCAAGACTAATCTTAGATTCACATAGGGGTTTTTTTGAGATAAGTTGCTTGACCTTTGTGTTTCACAGATATTCTGACTGATGAAGCCAATCACAAGGAAAGTTTGTCACTTTTTTTTTTCCTTGGGATAGTCATTGTCCTTCCTGCTACCAGAAGTAGCTTTTAAGACTTCGGAAAATCTATATAGTTATTGCTTATCTGACCTCAGATCATTCAGCAGCTACAAGTTCTCTCTGGCTGCAAGATGGCAGAGGAAATCTCTTCTCTCAATCTACAAGAACTGTCATAGTAATACATCAATAGTAAGACTAATACCCAAAACATGTGAAATGCTTTTTATTAACTGCTTTCATAGAGTTTTACAAAAGTGAGGATATATTTTTAAGGGGAAAACTCAAGCACTGGGCAATGCTACATGCTCAAGCTCACCCAGTAGGTGAAGGTCAGAGATGGAAACACGGAGTTGGTTTTAAAAGGTCACACATAGGATTCTGACCTTATTAACAGGAGTCAATGTTGTTCAGCAGATTAACCAATCAATCATGTACTTTTTCCATTTTCCATTTTAATATGGACTCTGACACCTAGTCCCTCTAATAGCCTTGGTTAAGCCACTGAGAGGAATCACTTTGTATAGGCTAATGTCAAGGGTTTTTCTTCCTCACATGCAATTTAGGTTTKTATAATTTGCTTCCTGACTCTTATACTTGCACAAGGGTAGACATACTTAATAATTGACTTTTTTAATTGTGTCACTTGCACTGACAAGTCCTGCTTGAAGCAATCTGTAGATTTGCACCCAAGAAAAGAATTTAGGATGCAAACCCAAGCATTCCACCTTTCCAGATCTAAATATGTATACACAGAACAACCCCACAGAACTAAGACCCACATCCCAGATGATACATGATAGCTACCCATAAGTCTCCAAAATGCCATATTATTTTAAACTGAGTATCCTAAAATAGGAACAAACATTCACAGGCTGCATTATGAATAACATAATTCAGCTAAATTTGCCAGGAGTTTGGAGGAATTATCTCATTGACCCAGGACCCAGATCTGGTCCTCTCTTTGCTTATTCTGGCTGAAAACCAGTCAGTTACACCTACAAAGAACACAAATAGGATTTTCCAGTATTTCACAATACTAAATCCTGATCAGGGTCTTTCAACAGTTTTCAGTGTCATTTCACGTGTCAAATCACTGTGTTCTGGCAGTGGATATTTGTCAACATGGCGAATGTGATTCAGTAGAACATGTCCCTAGAGATTGTGGACTTTGATGGAGAAATGTCTCACCATTGATCCTTAGGAAGCATGTCTGTAACACSTTATGGATTCCAAAAGGTACACAGGTGATTTTTCCCTTTGCCTTGCTACAATAAGCAGAAGGCAAAAGGATAAGGAAGACAGCCTGCAATTTTATCCAGCATTCACTCTAAAACCATTATCTGAAGGTGATGGGKCAACATAAAGATTCTCTCAAAGAGGACAACTTCTCTACTGAAAGGTGTAAGAACAGCACTAAGATTTCCTGAAATTTTCATCATGTTTTTCATTATTGTCCCTCTTTTATTGCCATTATTGAGCTTGAAAGCTGAGACAGTGTCCTTCATAAATAGCATATATAATATGGCCATTCCTACAGTATTTTGAAATAGGTGAGGTTTGGTTCTTTGCTTACATTTCCTGGTTATAAATGATGGAACGGATGGACAAGATTCCTCATAGCTATTTTGTCTTAATGAAMACACCTCGGGACACATTCTTTTCAATGGGTATATCCCTCCTATTCTGAACATTTGCAGTGGAGCTACTTGAGAAGTAGCAGGTAACCTAAAATTTCAAATCTGATTTACTCCTTTTATAAGAAGGTTGTTAGTACAAATACTGAAACAAACACTTATGTGAAAAASACAGGCTGTGAAAAGGGAAATATCTTTAGCAGGAGTAGATTTTACAAGTCTTCCTAATTTTATTACATTCCAGCCAAAGTAACTAAGCAATCATTCTGCAAAGGTGTTACACCTATTGTGAGTGTCACAGAGAACTGTGAAGTTTCCTCTTACAGTACAGCACCGTTACAGAAACAACTGTTAAAAATAGCTTCAAGATTTTCTACTTTGAGGTATTCCTTAAGCTTCAAAATGTTTCCTCTCTTACCTGATGCTTTAATACTTGAATTATATTCCAGACCACTACTGTGACAGCAAAAGCATCATCTTTTTTTCTCCCATTCTTCCGACAAAGGCTAGTACTTCTCTTTAGTGATRAATAATTGCATTTATAGCTGTAATAGACGCAGACAGAAGTTTTGCCCTCACATAAGTTGTGAGGTTGCTGCAACCCTCTCCCACAAGTGGCACCTTGATCTGGAGAAAGGCCCTTGTCCAGCGGGAGACAAGACATCCACTTCCACCCCAGCATCCTACAACCCTGCTGGGGTGGAACAGTAAGCMCAGCCTAAGTCCTGGCAGGCACGTGAACGGCTTCTAAAGAGGGGAGTGAAGTGTTTCCCAAGATGAGTGATGAAGAGTGAGACAGAAATGAGCTGAACAAACTTAAAAATAWCTGACCATCAAACTCATCTTCGGTAACCAAAATAGAATCACTCTATCTATTATAGCCCCTGCAGGAGTACAAAAGAACAAGATTTTCTTTGCAATGGTCTTCAAGAACATTTCCTCTTTTGGGAAGGAATTATCAACCAGCAAAACCCATACATCTGTCTTTTATTTAATGTTCTTCACCCAACTCAGTACGGCACACATGTGAGAGGTAAGAGAAGTGCAGAACGCTGGAAAAGGGTGGAGTCCTTCCACCTCTTCACAGCTCTAAAATTCAATGAGTTAGGGTCAAGTAAGGCAGCAGGGTGAGGCAGCTTGAGAAGYACAAAGCTTTTAACTTTTCACCCTTGTCCTGGTGATTGTTAACATTGAGTAGAGCCTTTTCTTTCTGTATAATACAACATTTTTTTTTTTTTGTAGACTCAGACCAAAAAAAACTACCAATAGTCTTCTTCCCAGGAATAGCACTTTCTCAATTCTTGTTCACTTCTTTATCCACCAGCTGTTTTAACTGATTAGTCAAAGGTACACTCCTTGTTGACATAAAATGTGTGGCAAAAACAAGTATATAAATGAATAATTATTTCCAACACTTGCAATGAGATTAAGCACTTATTGGATTAAGAAAGTAACAGGATTTAATGGGGTCATTTATGCTGCTACTCTAGTATAAAAATGTACATGCACACATATCAGATTACTATCTCTATAGTCCATCTAGCTATAACCATTTAAATATTTTATCTATAGAGCACTAACACATTTTTGGCCTCTTCCTTTTTAGTACACTGCAGGTGAGTGTCCTTGGGCATCTCTGTAGCGAACACGTGACACAGCTGTTAYTGCCATTAGTGAACAAGCATTTTTCAGCATGAGCTAATTTCAGTGTCTTACAACTTTCCCAGACCTGGGGATCTGCCTTTTAAGTCACAGACACATAGACAAAATGCCTCTCTCGTTGCTTCTCCTCCCTCTGCGGAAGCTGGCGGAAGCACCGCCAGCCTTCATTGCAGTGCTCCTACAGTTTCCTGGGAAAAAGAAAGGAACAAGAAAGGATTATTTGGCAAACCCACATATGAAACACTGTATTGGTTGTCTTTGGCAAGAGTTTGGTGGCAGGAGAGTTGTAGGGGTGACTTCTGTGAGAAAAGGCTGGGGGCTGCCCCATGCTGGACACAGCCAGTTCCAGTGAGCTCCCCAGCAGGCACCACAGGACACAGCTGAGCCCATCAGGGAATTTGGGCTGTCTCTGAAAACATGTTTAGAAAAGGACAGAAAACACTGGACAGCCAGAGGAAAAGAAGGGGGGAAAAAATAGCGAGAAATTACAAAGGAAACACCAATGTCAGAGGTGTAAGTTCTTCAGCAGCCTGAGGAGGTGACCATGCCAGAGCAGATAGATATGCTTGAAGGAACAGCTACCCAGAAAGAGCCCACACTGGAACTTTTTTTTTTTTCCTGAAGGATTGCAGCCCATGGAGAGGACCCACACTTGAGCAAAGGAAAAGTGTGAGGAGGAAGGAGCAACAGAGAAAACTGTTATGTATGAACTGTAACCTGCATTCCACATCCTCCCTGCAACACTCCTGACAGGTGTCAGGACTGAAAGGGTAAAGTTAAGCCTGGGAAAGGGGAAAGGAGAACTTTTTAATGTTTGCCTTCTTGTTTCCTACTATCCAAATCTATTCAAAGTGGCAATAAATTAAACTCATTTTCCCAAGTTGAGCCTGTTTTGCCAATGATGGTAATTGACAAGTCATTTCCCTGTCCTTACTGTGACCCGCAAGCTTTCCCATTCTTGTTTTTTTCTCATTTTCTCCCCCTGTCCAGCTGAGGAAGTTGAGTACAGCTGGGTGGGCACTTGGCTGCTAGCCCAGATTAACCCATCACACCATCTGCAAGTTCTAGATTGGATTTGTCAGACACCATGAGGTACAGAAGGCTTTGTGGTGCAGCGTGTATCTTTGTTTTCTTGGCTAATTTGAGAAGGAATGATTCTAAGTACCTGTGCCTTACTTTTAAGATCAGTATGGACCTGTGAATTGGCAAAATATAAGTTTCCTTTCCAGTCTAGACTGCAGAGCAATGCACTCCCTGATGCTACCTTGATCAAGAGCTGATCAGGAAAAGTCAAAAGTTACCTGGTGTATGAAATTGTAGGAAGATCAGAATAAACAGATGTTCACAAAAAAAAGTCTGACTGAATTCCAAAGGAAACTCACAAGTGTAGACACAATCAAGAGAGGAAATAGCAGTAGGTATTTCTGTATTTTGAATGTCTGTGTTTTGATTTGACTAAACTGAAAGAAGCCTGGTTTACATGCCATCTGCACTCTGCCTTCTGTATGCTTAATCTGCTATGTGTTCCTTTAGAAACATGTACCTGGCAGATWAAATTCCTGAAAAACAAGCACTAATATTGACTGTGAACCCTACTTATAAGTGACAGAAAACCAAACTCTTTTCCAGGAATAAAGTTAGAATCAGTAACTAAAGTTTTGTGGCTATTGATGCTTACATTCACAGGAAAATCAGAAAAAGTGAAGAACACTGAGAAAATATAAGCTTTTTAAACAACATTTTAAACTTAAACTTTAAACTTTAAACTTATTAATTAACAACATTCATAATTATGAAATATTTAATTTAATTTGAAATGAACATTTCATTGTGATTTTGAGTTTATGTACTTTTAAAAAATACATTTCAAGGAAAATTGAACATGCATAGTATTTTCAAACCAGAAYATGATACTATTTATTTTAAAGCATTGCGACGAAAAATAAAAAATATGTCTTCCAATTTATTTTCAGGGGTTTTAGGCAAGTTACTTTTTGTTTGCTTGGTTTGGACAAGTAACTTGATAAAATGAAATCAAATTCTCAGAGTGGTTTGATACTGCTGAACCTGCCTTTTTCATGTATATGAAAAATACATATACTGTGCCAGAGGAAAAATATTGACAAATTTTACCTGGAGCCAGACACAATCCACCTGGAGTGTTAAAGCTCTGGAGCTGCCGCAAGGGAGAAGTCTGGGCAAGGTTGAAGGATGGATCAGTGCTTCTTATTGATCCTAGTAAAGTTGCTTAGGTCTTTGAATACCAGACAAAGCTATAAAACATATAASAAAACCAAATGAACAAAAGGCATATCCTCTTTGATGCCCTTTTATTTAGGTAAAACTTCCAACGAACTAAAAGAAGACTGTACCTTACTTCCTTGGAAAGTAAATTTCTAATTTCATTAATATGTCTCTTCCTTTAAGCTTTGTGAACAAAACAAAAGGTCTGGCCAAAAGAAGCAGACAGCACAGAATGTCAAACTGATTCCATAAGCCTGCATTCCATAAGTATAAGTCGATATTAAAGAATAATGATATTTTCACCAAACCACCTTCCCTTCTAATTGCTAGAGAGGACACAGCTGTCACATTTGACCAGTTAAAGACAGGGCCCTGCTCAGAAGCATGCTTAGCTTTAAGGAAAGAGAATAGGAAATAATCTCATCCTTTGGGCTCCTAGCAAATTCCTGTGCCTCGTATGTTCAATAAGTATCATGTTGATACTTATTGGTCAGAGTTGGTCTGCAGGTGGTTCCCAACTCTCATTTGTCAACATCACTTTTCCTCAGGGAGAATGGGAGTGGTTYGGGAGCAAGAAAGGCATGGCTGACTCGGACCTCCAGGCTGACTGTGTTATTGCAAGGAAAAGGGGGTGAACGAGGAGGAAAGAAGGGTGCACGCCCCTGCCCATACACAACCCCTATAGCCTGCTGTCATATTTGAGGGAGGGAGGAAGTCAGGCAGCAACACTCCAACATCTCAGAGTCAGAATGGATGGAAGGAGGTGGCAGAGGTGGAGTGCTTCCAAATTTCAGGAAAGAAGAAAGGGAGAATAATCTCACCACAGCCTGCCTGATGTGGGACAAGACAAGACAGAAGATGGAAAAGAAGAACACGAGCCATCTGCKGACTCTGCCCCAGAAATCCAGCAGAAATATGAACTGTCAGGTCAGGAATCCTGAGGTGGGATGCYGCCCCTGAAGCTGTCAAGGCTGAAACATGATGAACTAGGACAGGAGCTTCTGGGGGCCTACTTCTCATCTTAGCCCCTGTGCTGTCAGATTTGCCTGCACTGACYGCAGTCAGTGCTGAACCTCACACCTCATCCATGCTTATAGTAACTGTCACTGCATCCAGCCAAACTACTGAATTTTTTCTGCCTTTTCTTACCAAAATACAGGCTTCATTTTGTGAAAGGCAGGTATCTTTTTCCTTTGTGACTTTGCTGGTAACATTTCTCATTTGTCACAAAAGATCATGTAGCCAAAGTCAATAAGGTTGTTTTCCTCACTTTCATGCACTTTGCCTATATAAAGTGGTATGAGCTATTCTGGCTATCAGTGTGTATTACAAAGCTACATAAAGAACACAATCCATTTTCCTGAGGAAGGAGGCATGATTACATAAACTGGTGGAAGGCAAAATTCCTACCAAGACAGAGATCTCAGGTCCAAGTGAAGTCATCAAGTCTCCAATATCCTGGAGGATCTCCCATGTCCATGGTGTGGAATGCATTCCCCCCATTACACAATCCCACTGATTAAACCTCATCTCATATTTTAGATTAAGACAGTCCTATCCTCTCCACTTTGTTTTCCTAAGTCAAAACAGATTCCATTGTTGATGGGTTTAAGAATGGGCTTCTTTTCCTTTATTTTTTTCCCCCATAAGAACGATATCTTGGATTTTTTGTACTTGCTCAGGCACTCTGAAACAGATATAGATGCACACAGCCTCTTGCCATGTTCATCCCAAAAAATCTCACCACATCCACATGGTCRCTGACAGAACAAACTGACTGAATCTCCCCAATCTCAGGAAAAAAAGTCAAATGAGGAATAGCTTATCTGACACTTTTTTCCATATCGTCATACTGGACAATACCCATGTTCCACCATCATAATTTTTTTGAGGATAAAATCACTGTTATCTAAAAGGAGGCAATGTGTCCTCGGCAGTGTGCAAACAATGGTTTCAATACCCTAGGTCTGTAATGTAGTCCAAATATATTCTTTAAATTGTGTTGTCAAATCTTTTCATCTTTTCCTTTTTAAAATGAAAAATAGAAAATGTTATGATTATTGTGTGAGTGAATTGTTTGAATCAAAACTGGACAGAAGTTGGAATATCCATAACTGTGATTTCTGCAACTGATCTACAACAAGATATGTCATAAATCCCTGCATATATCCAGCACTCGATAAATAATGTTCTATGCTGTTTCAGTGCAAACATTTAGRYAAYAATGAATAAAACAACTTAAGGGTTTTATGTTGCCTTTCAACCCTGATTCACACATACACTTACTGTGCAAAGCTAGGTGACACTTCCATGAAAACCTGAGGTAAATTTACTGTGTTATTTCATGTACATACTCACCAAACACGCAAATGTTCACATACACTCACTCTTATCTACATCAGTGACCAAAACTGCAAATAAAAACTGATTTTCATCTGCTCCTATATCACAGTTGCAAATCTAGGGCTTGAGAACACCTTCCCAGCTTGCAGCTGTTTTATACATGAGGATTCCTGAGCTCAGCACAGAATTTCTACTTTTCTACTTTCTTTTTGTTCCAATAAATACAAGAAAACAAAAAAACCATGCATGACTCAAAATAATTTGAGTAAACTTTTTCTTTATGTTTACTGTTTCCCTATTTGAAGACCTCTCATCATACTTTCCTAGTCCTTTTTCTCCTATCCCCTTAAATGAACTACTCACATCTGCTCTGTCTCAAATGTTTCCTATATTTTAAATCAGATCATACAAGCAGAGACACAGAAGTGATCGCATTCCTTATCAGAGGAGTTTGTAGACATCACCATCACCCACACAACAATGTCTCCCTTTCCCACATCTCTGAGATCACTACAGATGGGCCTAGACTCAGGCTTCCTTTGAACACTTCTCTTCTTGCACTACCAATCCTTGTTTTCAAAAATGTTCTCTTTCCCCTGTGGTTAGATTTAGAGTAATCTATGTATATTTGGTGACCAAAATTAACAAGTATAATCCAAGTATCCAAGTTCACAACAGCTAATCTCAAGAAAGGTGATTTACATGAGAGCAGCCTCTTTGCTGAGAGCATTTCCTCTGCTGGCATCCTGTTGRAGACAAGGTAATATTTTAGATTTTATCCTCCACTTTCAAATCCACACATATAACTAGTCTAAATWATGCTCAGGATTTCTTTGTCCTCTGCAATCATGACACGTTGCATCAGCTACTCACTCTCCTGATGCGAACAAAGTGTTTCTCCCAGTGCAGAAATGTGTTAGCGCAGGAGACAGGACCTGGCCAGCTGCTGGTGTGCACCATTAGAAAAGAATTCACTTCTGTTATGCACAGGAGGACCACAGAGTCATCACCTCAAACACAACATATATCCCACCACATATCCCACAACACACATCCCACCACGTATCCCTAAAGTGTATCCCTAAAGTGACTTTCACAACCAAACAACCTGAAACCAAAGCAAGCCAGATGGACAAAGAGATGTCTTTGAAAGTGTGTCAGACTAAAAACATTAGTTGTTTTCTTCACAAAAGTTAAAGATTTAACAAATATACCCAAAACTTACCTTTAAATTACTTAAAACACTGGCCAAATGTCTTTATCTTGAGTATACCTTGTCACGCAGATAGAGCCCACACTGCTCACACATGGGCACACACCTGGACAACAACCACAGGTCAAACACATCAGTGTCACACTGAAGGAGTCCCCACCCCACTGTGCTCACTGAGAGGGTTTATTTATGCACTGAATACTTTTGTGACTGACAGCAGATGTCATCTGGACATAGATTTGTAGAGTTTGCACAGTTTGCTGAAAACCTCTTATGCAGGTTTTAACTTCTGTCTTAATTCYTGGTTGCATATTCATTTTTCACAAGCTTGAACATAAGAGCATAAAAATTATGAGTCAGTAAGCATATATTTCTTCATAACTAGGAGCTCAGATTTCAGACATTGACTTTTGTATAACTTGGACAAATTTACATTAAGTGRCAAGTGATGTCACACTGCTGAAGGACATAAATGTCAATATGTGATATATAGTTTACATAGTTTCAGACTCAAAAAAGAACTGCAGTATGGAAACTGGAATGAAAATTTTTTCAGTACCTAGGAGAATCTTCAGCCCCCATTTATCCCAGGAGGTGCTGCATATGCTCCGCTCTCTTCATTTCTTCTGAAAACAATCGAAAAGTTGTAAGGATAGGGACACAACCTCAGTGGTCTCTTCCTTCAAGTACAGAAAGATTCACTCAAAACGTTTGTGAACAATCTATCTTTTTCTGCTTTCAAGAAATGTACAAAAGCAATCTAWTAGGATGTGTAAATGCTTGTCATGAGCTGTAGGATTTGGTAGCATCCTTCACAGACTTGGAGGTTGGAAGATGTTTTGTGTTATCAGCTAARCCCAACACAACCAAGCTGACATGGGGTCAGACTTGGAGAAACCATYAGCAAAATGGAAATTTGTTGTTCATGCTGGGCTCTTTCACCGTTATTGTATCATTTCCACCATGAGCTGRTCTCCTTCAGCTCCTTCAAGACTTTTTCACAGCAATCCCCAGGTACGGCCTCTCAGAAAGTTACTTTTGTGACCTACAGGAATTGAAAGCTATGAATTGATCCTGAGTGAAGGGATCAAACTAAAGAGACTGTCAATATGGTAAATATGGCTTRTCCTTGAGACAAGACTTCAAACTATGACTGAGGGCTCCCACTCACACAAGTGCCTCCAGCTTTAGCCTTGTACACTCACAGTTACCCAGGAAGCTACCGGTCTTTGAGATCATCTCAGACAAAATGCACCAACATAAAACTGGTTTCTGCCCTAAACCACATGGCAAATTCTTTTTTGTTAATCTAAAAAAAAAATCTTTTCTTTCAAAGTACATCCACTACCTTCCTCAGTGTTGCATCCAAGCCAGGATGTGTTACAGAGTGAGGTTTGAAGACCATTTTCTAACTTTGAAGTTAAATTAGCACTTTTAATACAAGCAAAGTAGTGATGCAAAAGCGAAAATGTTGCATGTGTGCAGGGAAGGTAAGACAGTTAAGAGAAAGTAAAAAAAAATCCCCTAAATATTACCAGTACGGAAACGGGTAGGAAATTATAATAAAACTACAGATACTTAAGGGAATAGGACATTTGTATGATGCAGAAAGAAAACTGATGCACGTGCATATCGATAAGAAGTTTAAGTTCTTGGAAATCAGTTAAATCAACAGACTGGCTAARACAGCATAAAACAAAGTGTTACCCTTCAAATGCAGATTCTGATAATGGAGCTTCCTCTCCAATCCACAGTTTCTTGCCATACTCTGTACCTCAGGGTTGCTTGAGCAAAGTGAACTGATACAGTGGGAATAGGAATGCTTCATGTCAAAGGCAGCTGTATTTTTAAATATATTTTTTAGCACTTCGTGATGTATTTGCCTGTGTCAGGAGACTTAAATATTTAAACAGGGTGACAAAGTTCATTTCAACCTCAATGACAGCCAAACCCCCTGACATCCCCCTTTTGTAATGTGAGCAGAATTTTCTTCATAGAAATAGCCCACCTCAAAGGAGCGGGGAAAGAAAAAAAAAAAAAAAAAAAAAAAAAAAAAAAAAAAAAAAAAAAAAAAAAAAAAAAAAGAAAAACCAACTTCTGTTCCAACTTTTAAAGCCCTGGAATTCTTTGCAATGTCTCGTTCACCTTTACCTACTGAGGCACCCCAGCCATTTCCTACGGATAGATTTTTATTTTTCGAACAAGCCGTAMGGTGTAACCCATCCGGCCGCTTCTCCGCTCCAAGGGCAGGCGAGGGGAGAGCGGCAGCGCCGGGCGCTCGCCAGCCTCACCCAGCCCTGAATCCTCCCCGGATTGCCTCCCTCTTTCCCAAGCACGGCTCTCAGCGCTGCCGGAGGGGTGTGCCTGTCCTCCGGCAGACCCGGCGATGAGCAAGCGCCTGTGAAATGCGACAGAACGAGAAAGGCGGATTTCGCTCTGGCAGCCGGCGCGGCCCCGGGGGCTCTGCGGGGTCACCGTGGCGGAGCCACCTCGTGGCTCGCCCTGGGAACGGCAGCCGGCTGCCCTCGCCCTCCCGCTCCTCCTTCCCGACAGACGGGATGAGCCTGGGAACGGCAGCCGGCCGCCCTCGCCCTCCCGCTCCTCCTTCCCGATAGACGGGATGAGCCCGGGCCGTGCCCGCTCCGGTTTCCCCGTCCCGCTGTCCCCGTGTGCGCTCGGTGCCCGCCGCCACACCACACCCGGGGCGAGCACAGCATCGCATCCTGACCCATTCGGGCCGGCGAGTGCGACCTTGGCTGTGCACAGGACAGCCCCAAATCACAGCCCCGGAATCACAGCGTGTGCCTGAGAGCATGGTCCCAACCCTTCTGCGGCTCTGCTGCACCGTGCTGGTGCGAGCCCWCACTGGCTTTTGTGGCCGGAACACGGAGGGGCAGGCAGAGCASAGAGGCAGAAAGAGCTTCTGCTGGGGTGGGAAAAGGTAATGGATGTCCTCAGGTGAAGCACTTGGCTTGGATTAGGGAGCAGTCACAACCTGCTTGGGGCGAGAGGAAGGAGGGAGTTCGCACGAGTCCYATCCTTGCACCATCCCCTTCTGCCCCTGTTGGGGAGGGGAAGGAAAAATCAGCTTAGAAAAGACTATTCTGGGGGAAAGAAAAGAAAATTGTTATGTGAAATATGACTTATGCTGAATAATATGAAGATACAAAAGAATTAAGTGTCTTTTGTGTGGAGAGTTAGTGGCGACAACACTGACAAATCACAGAATCATAGAACCATCAGTGYTGGAAGAGACCTTTAAACTCAYCCRGTMCCTCTGTCAACCCASCACTAACACTGCAACCCCTGAACCACTAAACCAGGGCTGACCCCTAAACCACACCCAGAGTCAGATCCAGATGCCTCTTAAATCCCTCCAGGGATGGTGACTCCACAACCTCTCTGGGCCATCTATTCCAGTGCCTAACCACCTTAACAGTGAWTTTTTTYCTTATATCTAATCTGAATTTCCCCTGCTTCAGCTGARGACCATTTCCTCTGGTCCTCTCACTGCAATCACAGTAGAAGACACTGACCCCYACCTTTTTTYMRGGGRWTKWWRRGRRKKRWKRWSKKRCCMMYKRRMCYYCYYSMRGSYWAAWKRMCCCMRSYYYCYYMWSCTYTYCYYMWMRRAMMWCYTTTYCMARMCYTTTMWKRASCKKKRTKSCYYTYYYYKGGMCWGSYYCMRKMMCYYMAWKKTYYTTTTWMMMTGRRRRGSCCMAAAMYKSRKKSMRKWWWAAMMAMSSCYYMARRAWTKSYYMRKYMAAAWKGGKTTWAWYYKKTKRAARRAWTTKRMYKGGKTKGGGKTTTTKKKKKKKKKGTKKTKTTKKGTTTTTTTCTTCCTAACCAGTAACAAGCAGTGGGCATGTGGAGGGGCAGTGAGGAACGGGGCAGGAAGAGCAGCAGCTGGATCTCCCTCTGCTCTTGCTGTGTGTCTCTCCTCACAGTGGGGTCAGCACAAATACACCAGAGCAGCCCTTGGGAAGGAAACCGAAACCAACTCGCTCCCAAGTACACCAGGGTGTTTGCAGCCCTGTTTTTCACTTAGTGAATCAAAAACCATAAGGAAATGGGAAATGGGGAAAT
Source organism: Malurus melanocephalus (assembly GCF_030028575.1). Lineage (NCBI taxonomy): Eukaryota > Metazoa > Chordata > Aves > Passeriformes > Maluridae > Malurus > Malurus melanocephalus. The sequence continues at coordinate 221,587 of NW_026623668.1, forward strand.
CATGCCTCTTGCTCTTCCAGACCTTTTCAGGCCAGTACCCTGTCAGACCTGTTTTTCAAGCACAGGGGTGTAGAAATGGATTCCTACACACACAYGGGGCTAGGAGGGGATAGGAGTCCCCCCATATCTTCAAACAGGAACAAGACTGAAGAAGCTGATTGCCCAAACTATTTTGACATTTATGTTCACCTTGGTCTTTTCTTCATCCTTAGATCCTTCCTTCAATAATCAGCTAAAATGGACATGGTCTTCCACACAGGAGACATGATTTTATGTCTGAAAGCCATGCCCACGGTACAGTCATGCCACTGGCCATAAGACTCAGAGAAGCAGGAGCTTCCTACCAGGAACTTCACCTTCCTATGCAGTCAGGGAGAAGGCAGAGAAATTAAGTTTCTCTTTCCTCCTCCATTTCCAACTTGCCCTGTGCAACAGCCAATGTGGCTRAACAAGAAYGACAAGATCTTGTTATTCCAACACRTTACTCTAGAGTGGGCCTGACATGTTCCTGCCTCTGTATCAGTCTCTGCCCCTCCATCATAGTTGTGCAAGTTTTTGTGGAGCTGCTTAGTAAAGCAGTAGCTGAAGGAGCCTGGCCTGAAGAAATGCTTTAAAAATGAAAATAGGGTGATGTCCTCCAAAGATTCATATCCGTTGTATTGCCTCATGGAGCTGTTGGAATAAGCGGAAAGGCAGCATTCTTCAGCCAGCTTTTCCAAGATAAAATACCTGCTGGTTTCCACCACTGCTGAACCATCAGAGTAAACAGGAAAAATGTTCCTATAATTTCTGTGTGTGATACAAAGACATGGACTTCAAGGGACAKCTTGGTGACTCTCAGGGAGTCCTTGGCCCCATGGAGCCTTGGTCTGACACATCCAAATCACCTTCCCTGCCTGAGACAGCGAGTAAGCAAAAGACTGGGGCATACTCTGATGCAGTTAAAATGGAGCCCATCAAAGCACTGGAGCTAGAAAGTCCCCTGCCACCCTCAGACAAGGGGTTCTGGGGTGGATTTCTGGCTTTGAGGGGTGGCGACCACCCATGCTGGCACAGCAAGCTGGCACAGGGCAGCTACGTCAGCGTGGCACTGTGCCCAGCTTGTCAGCTCTGCCGGGAGAGTTTCCTCGCTGCCCTGGGTCATGTCTTTCTCACAAAGATTTTACAGGGATGTCATAACTATACATCCTCCCATATGCACGGTTAAGAATTAGAGCTTTCCTAATCCTGCATAATTATTAACATGAGAGCAATTAGACAGAGAGATCAAATAGCTTGTTATTAAAAGACCAATGAAGARCATAAAAAGCTACCAATTGGCATAAGAAATCTTGATTCCAGGATACTAAAACCCATAACCTATGGAGTGTTTATATTATATGACTTACATGCTATGGGATGTATTATTCAAAATCCACCTGTCCTGTGCTGTGTAGGAACACTACAATTCATCATGTAGATCTCCAGGTAAAGAAGAAGTGACATCTTGTGTGGCTGTGCAGCCTAATTCCACATTTCTATGGTCAGACTTTAGAATATTATTTTAATTCAGCTAAAACATTAGCTGGAGATTCTGATTTATAGCTATTTTTTTTTTCATCATTGAACTGATAAAGTAAGCTATAATGAGAACTTTCTGGATGATAGATGTCATTCTTCTGAGCGGTGCTATTAGCACTTGTCCAGTTTCAGGAATATTTATTAAAGAAAAAAAAAGACACACATATGGCTTGGTATAATTATGTAGCCCTTCAGAGTAAAAGAACTGTTTAAGAGAACACATACTCCTAAAGCTATGTTTATCTCCTTTTAATTTCTATTACTTTTTTCCAAGTCTGTCAGCTTTACATATAATTTTACATTTTGTCAAATGAAGYTGATAACACTAATTTCACAGAAATAAAGGCCAACATTCATAAACTACAATAACAAGCCAACACATGCCAGCATCTGTGAATGAAAAGGGGGATAGGAAAAAGGCCTTGTTTTGGGAGGCAAACAAATTTCAGTTTGCATTTCACAAGGGATTATCATTAGTCTTGAGCAAACTCACTGTCTGTGAACATCTTATTTTATTGTTTTAGACCATAGGTTTTGAAGAGCTAGCTTGACTTTGCAGACATTTCTTTGATATAATTTAAACCTTTTTTTTTTTTTTACCCCCATGTAGGGACAGGAACTGTACCATAACTTAGCAGGTGAGTTGTGGTAAAGAGCCCACACACAGCCACCTCATCTGCCAGATATTTCTTTGGACCATGAATAGAAGGTATTACTAGTATTCCTTTACTAGTAKTTACTATTACTAGTATTTCCTTTCATCTGTCCATATTATTGAATTAATTCTTCACAYGGCATTGATATTTCTTTTCTCATGCTGCTTTCTTCTCCTTACTTGCCTTATTTTATCACTAGTTGTTATTCTATGTCAWCATCCTCTGAAAAGAACAAGAAACTAATAATATTTCATGATTAGAAGTGGTCTTTGAATGGGCTTGTAATGAAGTAAAATGAGTTCACTCATCTCTTGCTGTTTTGTATACAATATTCTCCTAATAGTGAGAAATACTTTGACAGAATCCCCTTAATTAAAACATTCAACAAACTGAGAGCCTATGGTAGCTGGCTTTATAAATTCATACAGTGCTGTACCTTTATCAGTGATGGGCTGAATTCAAGGGAAAATCATGTGATCTATGATTTCTTCAGGACAAAGGTTTTTTATACTGTCTTAGCTTTTTTATTTTAGTATACTTAAACACCTTCAGAATTACTTAATTACCCAGAATAATTTTGATTCAGATTCATTGATTAATGTATGAGTTACATTCTTGTCCCCTTACATGAATCCTTCACCGTTACTCTATTTCACTATAAAAAGCTTTGACAATGTTAGGGTATGCTTCATAGGATGTGCTGTCATTTCACTAATGAACTTCTTGTGAATAGTACAAATATCAAATAATTGTTTCTCTGTTGTAGGAATCTATTACAATTTCTTTTCCTTACAAGCATCTGTGGGGTTTGCAGCTCTTTGCATAACATGAGTTTTTTTAAGAGAGGAAAAGCAAAAAACTACTGACAGAAAGTTACTTTCCCACTGAAAGTTACTACAGCTYGTCTGTGGGCAGAGAGATTTTCATTTAATAAAAAAAGTCCAGAAGAAARAGAAATGTTATAAATAAACAAACCGAAACTACTATTGCGCTGTATTATCCATGGCTTTTAGCCATAGGTGATCTAAAATCAAGACAGAAACACAAGACTGCCAAGTTACACACCAGCCACTGATAGTAAAAGCAAAAAGAAGATTGGCACATTGAGAAAAGAATACCTTATCTTTGGTGACAACCTTTCCTAGACTTTTCTACATCTGTGACAGTGGCTCCAGAGAGGTGTGATGGACAAAGAGGAACAGGAGAATGCCTGGCATAAGTAGTGCATTTGTTTGAAGTTACAGGGCAGCAGCTTGGCTGGGTTCAAATGAGTTCGTTGAYGGTACTTCTTGGAATTACTTATTCTTGGTCGTGTACTTTGATTAACTCTTTGAAAAAAGTGGTGTTCAGATGTTATTAGGCAGGAACTGACAGTCATTCTGCAATAGTGTGGGAGTTTATAGTTTACTCAGCAAAAGCTTGCATGCTGGTGTATTTTAGAAATGTTGGTCACCTCAGTACTTGGGAATCCATTCTTTTTGGAGTCTCTTAGTTCTCCAGAACAGAAAATTAACTGCATGGTTTCGGAATTTGAATTTTACTTACCATTTGTCGTATTCACAGAACTACCTGAAGTAGATCTCCACTGTGTAGTTGAGAACAGTTATGAACTCACAACCATCTGTGCSTGACCCAGAAAACTCACCTTGGTTGTTGAGCACTGATAAATTCAAAGGGTCTTWCTTTTGATGAACTGGCACAACTGGTCCAAAAGTTTGTGATGCCAAGGAAAGACCCTCACTGCCCTCAGAAACCTAGGGATCAAGCTGTTGTTTCAGACATCCAAAAATGAAAAAGGTCAATGAAAAAACAGGAATGTCATTAGTACTGCAACCKTAATATAGCATATTAAAGTTTTATAGAAGCACGGTGTAAAATCATTATAAACCACATTTTTACACATAGATGTTCAGGATCAAATTTCAGTTATAGCTGCTGAGGAGCTGTAATCACTGGAAAAGACACACAGCATAATTTTAATCTGCAAGGAATCAAAAAACTGCTTGCAAGAGCATGCATCAGAAAGAGCTTRTTAGTTTTATGAGGAAGAGAAGTGATGCACTCTCGGTAACAGTTTAATCACAGCCTGGTCTTACCTGACGAGATTATATCTATATCCTCATGTCTGCCCGTGTCCTGTGTTACTTGGGCTGGACATGGGTTTGGTGGTATTGAACTCACATTCCCAAAAGCCTGCTCTGGGAGGGCTAAGGCTCCCAACATGTCTTTTCCGCTGTCTTTTGGGCAAGTAGGAAGTGAATAATATTCTTTCCATGATGTGCCACACGCCTGCATCCCAGTGCTGTCAGTTGTGAGTCAGTGCAGATCTTCTGGCACAAAGTGCTTCACCTGCCAGGAGAACGTGGATCCAGCTGACCCACTTACATCACACTATGCTGGAAYTCAGACAGTGTATCTATATATATATCACACATGTTTGCTGTAACAATAGGAACCAGAACAGATCTAGCTGGTTTGGCTCTATCAGGATAATGCTGCTAGCTTGTGAAAGGCRTTATGGGAAAACTCTATGAATGATCTTTGAGGTGAATCACAACCACTAGGTTTGGAAAATGATTAGGTCATGTGGACCAGCATTTCTCAGCATTGCAGTGGCCAGTAATACCATTGCAACATTTAATTATCAACATTTACATAACAAAGGAATCAAACAAATATATAATAAAATAAAGAAGAATAAGGGAACAAAAATATAATAAAAAAATATTCACAACTACTTGATTTTAAATTAAAATTGTGGTAGTGGTACAACAGAAGGAATTCCTTTTTCCAAAAAAAAAAAAAATAAAAAGTTAGCTTCTCTATTGATTTAAAGAGGACAAAAAACCACAGACTCAGAAATACTTGCAGCAAATAAAAAACACCTGAACTTTGTGTATTTGTGAGGAACTACTTAGTTGATAAAAGTAACTAAAAGTCTTCCTTTTAAGAGTAATGAACAATGTTCGCATTTACGTGTTTTTTCACCAAGAAATACAAAGAAAGCATCATCTTCCTGTGAATCCCTAGTTCSTGAAAGAAGTTTCAAGTGTCATCAKCACTTGATTAAATTAAAGTTTCTCCAAGTTTTGCAGCTTCARTTAAAGCTATCCTACAAGTTCTTTAAATGCCAACAAGTTTGTAGTTTCTTCTACAGGGAATAAATTTACTGTTGTTTCTTTCTGAAAAGTTCTTTTTCTCCTGTGCTTCCCATAAACAACTGCAGTAAAAGGATTTTATGTATATGAAGTCATGTATACAATTTTTTTAAAAGGCAGTGTAACAGCTGTCCCTTCATGTCCACCACGTGCAAAAATTATGATCCACAAGCAGACATTTTCATCTGGCTTCATGTGGCTTCTGTGATGCTCATCACTGTTGCTGTACATGTCACGGTTAGGCCACTCTTAGGGGTTTTTCTGTAAAGTTTCTCTTCCAAATGTTTGTGAAGAGCAAATAGTGATTAAATCAGTATCTTTCAGAGATGGAAACTCTGAGGCCACATCAAAATTAGTCTTGATGACCAATACCTGACTACTCAGATTAAACTATGCTTTTCTGAGAACCACATTGCAAAACAACACAAAAACGAAGGCTTTTCTTTCCTCCTTATGGGTAAAAGTTATCTAGAAAATATTAGTTAAAGTRTGATGAGCTAGCTATCTTGTGATTTGTACCCAGTAACCACAGGAAAACTTTATCTGACCTTGTGGACGTGTGGGGAGGGTTGCAAAGAAAAACATATTGCTTGTGGGAGAGGCTGCATCCTCACTGCAGAGGTTAATGAAAGTGGTGTCCAGGCTCAAACCTGCCCTGCCTGGTTAATTCAGCTGGTCATTTTATGAAACATAACCCTTGTTTTGGAGTAAAAGGGTACAGGTGCAAAAAAAAAAAAAATAGGGAGTGATGCAAGTTGTCATTAAATGATACAGAGRAGTTGGCAGGGAAGAAACTTTCTACTTCCTCCTTCCCACTCCCCACTTCACAGTTTGCCTCCCTCTGGTCATGCTGGCACAACTAGATSTTTGGCTGTGAAATAAACCAGATCCCTGAAATGATCCAAGTAAAAATAATCCTTCAGAAGCAACAATTGAACTATAACTCTAGCAGAGCTCTTGGAGACCAATTTTGATGCTTATTTTATTTAAAATAAATAAGAGCAAAATGATTAATTGTCCTATCAGAAAAACACTATTGTTAAGCATTATAAAGCACTGCATCATGCTTTTTTCAATTCATAGATTTTTTCTAAACTGCCAGAAGGGACTAAGCTTTATGAAGATGATTTCAAGTTCATGGAGAATAAATGAATTGAATTTTGAGTGAAAAGTAAAAATTGACACCCTAAAGTTAAAACTAGATTGGCAGGATATCTAAAAATGCAATACTGAGTATTTTAAAAAGAGAGAGTGAGAGCTAACCTTAATAACAAGAAAACATGCAAGACCAAGTGTAAGTTTTTGAAAGATAAATTTATCCCACTTACATATTACTGCTGCTTGCTAAAGCTGTCTCTGCCTAGTTAAAAAAGATTGATGAAAAAATGCTAAATAATAGAAMTGGAAAAGTGTGCATTTCATACAAGTGAAGCAGAGAACAAGAGAATAAACAGATTGCCTAATAATCACTGTCTCTCTAAATGGTTGGCAGGGATAACTTTTAGAACCAGTGCTCAAATTCATGCAAAAGAGAAGAGATGGTAGGTAATGGCACAGGTCCTTSCATAATAGGAAAATGTAATTTTGGTTCCTAAATTATTTGTATTACATGCACTGTATTGTAATTCTGTTACTTTCACAAAATACATATGTTGTTTATGCTAGAACACTTGAAGAATTGTATGTGAAAGACAAAGGAATCAGATGTTAGCAGAAAAAAAATCACTGAAAGGGCCCTGTTTGAAAGTGTAGTCTCAAAAAGGGGGTTTTGGCCCTTTACCTGAAAACTGCAACTTTCTGTTTCCAGTCTGCTGAGTTTCCTGGACTAGAGAGCACAGTTACAAAAGACTTGTTCAAGGAAATTTCATTTTGATTCCTGCAGCTTAGGAGGCTTCAGCATAATTTTCTCATCTGCCTCTCCATTTCACTCACTTACTTGAACAACTTTCTTTCCTCTGCTTGAGTTGAAGCAACCTTTCATCAGCATCATTCCAACCATCTCTTTCTTTCAGCTTCATCACTACCAGATGGTATGGTGTAGTATTAACCTGTTTACATTTTAGATTTTCTCCTCCCACACGGTAGGTAGCTGGGACTTRTTTGAATACAAAAAAATAGTGGTGGGAAAGCTTCCATTATTTTTTAGAGAAATTTTGGGAGAGGAGTCAAAAATTCTCAGTATTCTTCAAAACAGAAAATTAACTCAGATTTACTGAATGCTTCTAGAATGCATGAAATTTTATAAACTTGCCACAACTTTGATAAAGGAGGAGCAGAAAAGGGCTTATCTACAATGCAACAGAGTAATAAGATGTTTCACTKTTTCAGATTATGACAGTTCAGCCTTTTCTGGAACAGAAATATAACTTTTGAATGTTAGTGCCATTTCAAAATCATTTATTGCTGAGCTCTAATAATATTTTTTTCTTTAGAACRTCATTTTATTCTTTGCATATTCATTAAGGTCTTGTTCTCAGCCATAACTTCTAAGACCTAATCTAACATGAACAAAACAATATTTAAATACAGAAAAATTTGAACTCAGATTAGAGCACTCATATCTTCTGCAAGCTCTTTGCCCTGGTGCCAGGTAATATATTTCTCCTTCTGACATGAATACGCACACGGTTTTACTAAGCTATATGTGGTAGATACCTTTGGAGTATTTCTTTCCCACATCCATATTTATCAAAAAATCCTTTCAAAATGCTAATATAATCCTAAATGTTGGGAAGAAAACATCAATTAAAGGGACAGTTTTAAAGGGTCAATTTTCATTTCAGTTTACCAGTGTTTATTTCTTTTAAATGTTGAATTTTAACRCTTGTTATTTTTATCTGGGTTCCAGGCCTTTTGTGACCATTGTTTGGAGAAAGACAAGAGAACAGTGAAAGAATGGATGAAAAAGATTTACAACACCTTTTCYCTCGTTAGTTACATCCATGTAATTATAGCAAAGCACTGAGTGGGTACCACTTTGCCGTGCACCTGAAGCATTTTTTCCTTGACAGTGCACTGACAGTTTAGCAACACAGCCCCTACTGTGACTGACAGTTGGTTTTGGACTAAATCATATAAAATTGAATAGGAGATGGTGGCTATTGGCTAGTTCAGCCAAAGTCTATTTGGCAGAGTAGATTAACCTCCATGAAGCTCTGCATTATTGCACAGCTCCATGTGACGCTGGTGTCTGCAGCACAGGTTTACCCTTAGCTTGGCTACTAAGAGTAGCCAAAGGCAGCGCTGTAGAAAAGCAGGGAATCACTGGAAAGGCTTTCTTTAGCTGCAACAAAGATTACATGTGTGCCAAACACATCAATATGGCAGATGACCTGACAGAACCGGTAGTTAAAACAATTTAGTCTTCTTAGGAATGTTGTTCCTGGGGTAAAAGCTCAAACCTCGGCTCAGTCAAAAGAAAAATATTTTAGAGTATGATTTCTCTAGTTAACACCTTAGGAAGGAAAAATRAGCAAATGAATACTGTTACTTCCACACTTTTATTTACTTCATTTAGTATTTTCCAAGAGCCAGTTCAATGCCATCTTAATCTGTAAATTACAGAAATGAAAAGCATTTAAGTCTGTTGATTGGGGGGAAAAGCAAATAGGAGATTTTTATTGAAGAAGCCAAACATGAAGGTGATCTGGGAAACTGCATTAAAGTAGGATTTTGCCTAAAATCACAGATGAGTCTAGCCATCAGTCACCAGGGAGAGATGAGAAAATAAACAGGAGAGCAAGAAGAGATTGGATTGAAACACTACAACTCCTGCTATCTGACCTCTGCCAGCRGCACCCAATGTTGATGGGAGCTCCKGTGTCAGTTTTCAAAACCAAGTTTGTTCWCCTCTCAAGGGTGCCAGGACTGCAAGAGCAGAGCTCCCAGCTGATCTGCACAGACTCCAGAGAGGGAGGAGGTGGTCTAATATAGGTGTGCTTTACTTCAGACACCTAGACCAGTTGCAATTCAAGGTAATTAAAAGTAGGACCCAGGATATTCACATGCTTTCTTCCAAATTAAGCATCAAATCCTTGGAAGAATTTAGGGTAGCCAAGAAATCAGCCCAAGGTTGACAGGTGTAACACAGGCACTACAGGAGAGCTGTGCCCTTCTGCTGCAGCAGCTGCAGGCCAGGCAGGTGACAGGAGGGCATCTCCTGCATTCAGGAAACTGATCTGAGAKCTTCATTTCTGTGTGAAACCTGCAGGAAGATGTAGGCACCTGCATCAGTTAATMCAGGGTGCTGAAGTTAGAGAATATTTCAGCCCTCAGGAAGTATTTACGTGGACAGGTGGCCCTGCCGATTCACCCTTGGAAAAACACATCCTCTCCTCAGTGTTAGGAACCTTTCGTTCCTGACACCAAGATTAAAATGGGATTGAGTCTGCTGTTGTGGAATGCTGGAGTCCCTTCTCCCTCTGCTCTCTCCTACCCTTCTCCAGGAGACAACTTTATTGAAGTGAGGCAATGGCAAAATTCTGCCTGATGCTGAAGCCTGCAGCTTCGGGYTGTCTTAATCCAGGCTGCTGGATCTCACCTCTTCTGCTTGGCCTCTGACTGCCTGAGCGATTGACACAGGGTGGAGGTGGTATTTGTGCAGAGAGGCGGGGAAAATCCARCCCTTGATGAAATGGTGAAAAGGGGGCCTCTGGCAGGTACAAATGTTTTATTAGAATTAAGCAAAATCAGCAATTGAAGCACGGGTCTTTATCTTCCATGTGAGTGTCCTAATATCCTCTACGTTCCTGGCTTCTCYGGAGCTGCCTCAGAACACTTGTTTCATCCTGACACAAAGAGGGAATTTTCTGAGTTTTTGGCAGGGTAGYAAAACCACCCAGCTACAGTCTCAGGGCAATGCACCCTTTTCTTCATGGGAGGTGAGCAATCACACGCCACGCTGTTCCCTCAGGTACTGGCCCAGCTCCACAGGCTGATAAAGAGGGATAATAGGTCTGCAGCCCCACCTCCTTCCTTTGCCTTTTTGACATCCTGCTCCCCAAATCCAAGCGACAGCAAAGGCTACCGTAGTTCTTGGGATGCCTAGGACACTCTCAAGGCAGCCTGTCASGTCCTGCGTGGATACCAAGGCTCAGCTGGGAGCAGATCCTCCACAACACAAACAGCTTTGGACGCTCGAAAGCACTTCCTTCCCTCTTTCGAGCCACCGGCAGCATCACCCAGGCTTACCTGAACTACTCCAGAGTCCAAAGTTTCCTTCGTACCCCGCCACTCCGCTCCTGCACCGCACATCCCCTGCTGGCCAAACCTCACCTGCTGGAGGGGCAGGAAGSGGGGGGAAATGAAGCAGCCATTGAGAAGGCTCCCACAAAGCGGAAAGATAATGAGAGCTCCAGCCAGCGCTGGCAAGCACGGCACAAACTTCCCCGCGCAGCGCTGCCAATGCAGCTCGCTCCTGACTGCGACACACCTGCTTGCTGCGAGCGGCGCTTCCCGTGCCAGGGCTGTCCCCCGAGCCAGGGCTGCCCCAGAGCCAGGGCTGTCCCCCATTCCAGGGCTGCCCCCCATTCTAGGGCTGCTCCTCACTGCCAGAGCTGCCCCCCGAGCCAGGGATGCCCCCCGAGCCAGGGCTGTCCCCCGTTCCAGGGCTGCCCCCCATTCCAGGGCTGCCCCCCATTGCCAGAGCTGCCCCCCGTTCCAGGGCTGCCCCCCATTCTAGGGCTGTCCCCCGTTCCAGGGCTGCCCCCCATTCCAGGGCTGCCCCCCGTTCCAGGGCTGTCCCCTGTTCCAGGGCTGCCC
>NW_026623668.1:233153-236525 GCF_030028575.1 Malurus melanocephalus
GAATGCAAAGAGACAAAGTCAGGCCCGCAGCGCTCAGTCCTGATGTAGCAACACGTCCTCTGCATCCTTTCCACCTGTATACGTGTATACCAAACCAGGAAGTCACACTTTGCTGTTCGTGGAGTCTTCTGCGTGATTTACAGAATATCACTGAGCTAATTTTAAGAGAAATCAGTGCTGGAAAATCATTTTAGGTGAATCTTTTATTAATCTACACATGCCAAATCATATCTGCAGGGGAAAAAGAAAAGAAGCCCAAATAGAAATAATAGAAAAATTATTGCTTGAAAATTCCGATTGCCTATAAATTATAAGTCTATTCAGCTCTGTGACAATTTATGTTTTCATTTATGAAACCATTCTTGTTATTAACTTTCAATCTTGTTTACTGAGGGAAGTAGGAATACACCAAGTGGGCAAATCATCTTAAACCACGTCTTGAAAACCTAGGGTTATGGCACACGGGACACGTTTATTACCACTGTTTTAGAGCACATGATAAGTTTAAAATGGGGCCCTATTTCAAACAGCAGGGGTTGGTTGGGACAAGGCAACTTACCATGACCGCAGTTTCTAATGTAAAAGTGTCARTGCGCTCGGTATATTCATAATGTGTTTATTCTCATTACAGTTTTCAATTTGTCAGTGTTTTACTGGCATGCAACCACAGAGCACAGACAGCTATTGCTGGTTAACCTTGTTATTGCAGACAAGTTACAAGTCCTGACAAGAGTCTGATAACTGTGCCTACTTATTTTAAGCCATGCATGAGGAAAGGGTAGGAGGTTCAAAGTAAGTTATGCCTTCCTGTGTGAGTCCCCAAATGATCACTCAAAGTTACTGTAAACATAAAAGCAGAAGTGCCTGATTGCCATTTTGTCATTATGACATTAGACAAGAAGGTAATCAAAGGACAGAATCAAACGTGAGGCTGAAGTTACAAAAGTGTAAAACCCTGAAGCCTCAGTCTTCTAAAGCAAATTTATGGATTTAGTCACCTGCACTGGTCCTTGCAGGATGGAGGACTCACTCGCAAATAGTCTTTCCTGGCATCTATATCCCAGAAGAAACAATGACCAAATAGGTAAAGAGTGGAAATTACTATTTCTTATGGAAAAAATATGCTTTTCTCCTCCTCCTCCTTTTCCTCTTGACACTTTTACTGCTTATTCATCTGTCTCAGCATCTTCTTGTATCCTGATGTAGACTTTGTAAACTTGCTGGGTCTGAATAATCTCTTTTTCTATTAATTAAAAAAAAAAAAGAAAACAAAACAAAACAAAAATAATTTGTAAAAAAACCCTGATCTAGCCCTGATCCTTGACTGAGGCCACATATCACTGCTGGGCTGTAAATATGACCTTACTGGTTGACTAAATGCTTCACGACAGCTAAATAATAAATATACAATTGTGGAGGGGGAAAAAAAGAAAAAAAAAAAGTTTAGGCAATTCCTGGGTGCAATTTCACAGATCATGGTAAATCAGATAACACTCTTACAGCTTCCCAAAAAGAGACACGTAAATAAAACCTTTTTAATATTCAGAGACACTGGCCATGCGCTGTTCTTCAAAAGCGAGGATTGAGGATGTGCAGCCCCACAATTAAAGGATTCATTTTCTATTTATATTTTGTCATCTAAATTAGAAAGCTACCAAGGACTGCTGGGAAAAAAAAGAATAAAAAAATATAGAAAAGGAAAAAAAGGAAAAGTCATCAGTCTCTAACAAGCATCTGCCAGTGGCCATTTGCACAGGACTTCTGATTGTTCTGCTGTGGGGAGAAGTGGTACTGCCCTGTGTACACCTTTGGTTTCAGCAGAACTTCCTAATCATTAAGGTCTATTAGAGTTCATTAGTGTCCTACAACATGAGCAGCCAACATATGGGAGGTAGAGCAGAGAGAGCCAGGATTTCTCCCAAACAGCATCTGACACTGCTTAGAAATCCTGCTTCTTCAGTCTAGGAACATGCTRCCTCTGAAAAGGCAGTGTCTTACACACATAGCATTCTTTCAGTGAAGGCCCATTTTACCAGAAAATTAAAAAAAAAAAAAAAATTGCTAAACTCAGAGAGCTGTGGAGCTGCTGTAAAGTTAAAATTAAGAAACCCTTTTCTCATTCATCTTTTAATGTTCCTTCAAATTAGATGGAGAGGAGAGATAGTTACTTGCTTCACCCTCAACCTTCTCCACCCTATCATTTAACCACAGAAGAAAACCTGATTTATAACAACAGTAACTTCTGTACTATCAGACATCTACAAGTTTTTTCAGTCTGCAATTTTACCTCACATGAATAGATACTGCAGACTTAACACGCTTCAAAAAGTTAGAACTATTTAATGAACTACTACTAATGCAACCACACTTCTGAGAACACACAGTTCTTTCAAATGTGTTTCCAAGTGAAATAATGCTTCTGAGATTTATTATAACTTTTTTTTTTTTCCCTGAAAATTCAGGACTCAACTAGTTGGATAGCCAAGAGTGCTATGTACAGACATCTCCATGTTAGCTCTGGACCAGACCATTTTCAAGATAGATGGGTTTAAGTAGAGTTAGGCTTAAATTGTTCATAAGTATTTGAAAACGGGTTATTTTCTTCTTTGAAATCTGTTTTGATCCAATCTTGGTTTAAAGAAAACCAAAGTAAATTAATTGCAAAACTGTCCATTTCTGTATTTGCTGTTTTCCAGTCCTGTGAATGTTCTGCATTAGGATACTCCAATTCAGAGCAGAGATTTCCCACATCATTGCACAAAGCTTCAAGATGGAACACCTCTTTTCTGATAAAATGTTTGCTTAGAGAAACCTCCCAAGCTCTTCAATGCCAGTTTAGCCACCTTGGTAAACATTTATAAATGAGTCACAGGCCTCTGAACAAAAACTTTGGATTGGAAGTCAGACTAAAGCACTGATATTAGTACCCAAATTCATACTGCACTTGATGACCTTGTATCTGCCACGTCTATGGGAAAATCAAATGTTTTTCATTATTACATTCAACTTCTGTCTWATATTTCAAGCCACATCTAAATTCCAGTTCTTGAGGCCCACTATGGTTCATTTCTTTATGAATCATACCGTTGTCAGCACCATGGTTCTTGGGTGAAGTTCACACACCAGCTGAAGCTAAACCATAAGGGACTTTTTTTGGGGTCTGTGAGAGTGAAATAGCACATTTAAACCAATTCTGTTTATATCCAGTGCACAAAGGAAGCTTATTTTTATACTCTGATGCACCTCGATATCAGGAGGTGAAACACCAAGARTAATACGGATTAAAGGAGGTCACAGACATTCCACAAAAACAAATATACTTTTTTATACATGAGATGCCATGCCAGAGTTAATCCCATTTTTAGCCCTGGG
>NW_026623668.1:236935-254435 GCF_030028575.1 Malurus melanocephalus
AATTTAAACAACAACAACAACAAAAAAGTAATGTAATCTCAGTTGCAATCCTCATATTGATCTTCATGAGGCCAAGACCATTCCATCTACACCCACCACAACCTCCCTGATGCAATGGAGACCCGGCGATGTCAGGCTGATCACTTTGTATGTCCCTGTAAAAGAATGTTGGGGACGTGAATCCCAACAGAAGTTGCAAYTGGAAAATGAGCCTCCTGTAGAAATGCAGGGAATGTACAGGAAGGAAAAGTCGTTTCCTTCAGTCATGCGAAGTAAAACCACAGCCAGTATTCTCCTGCAGGTCTATGTACTACCTGGACCTTTCAGATGTTGGAATGATGTATTTCCAGATCTACAGCAGAACAAAACCAAACAAGCTTTAATACAAAGAAAAACATTTGCTCCAATTTTTTTTCCCCTGATGCTTTAGATTTGGAAAGATGTGACAGAGAAACCCTAAAGTTGAGGGGAAACGAGATGAGGGAATTCATGGCTAAATAATTAACATGCTTACTGTTACAGTCACAATAGCTGATGGACTGAGGGTGGGCTGCTCATAGTGAGGGGAGGTACCCAGGACACGGTGGAGAAGGGTTTGAGTGGGCAGTGACACAAGTGTTACAGAGTAAAAGAAAGAGTTATATTTCCATCAGTGTGCGACCTGCTAACATGGTTTTAAACAGCAGTACTCTTACTTAAAATGTGATAAAACAYGGTAATTAGCCTGAATTGTAGCATAGCTCATTTTTCTAGTGCTAATGATCAGGATTGCAGGGAAAAAAATACTATGATGACCATAAACAAAGTGCAAGCCAGTATGGGAATACCTTCAGACTGCCCCATTTATTGCAAAGGCATTAACTGGGACATTTCTCATGGTGTTTGAAAGGGTAACAAGATTATCCTCGGCAATATCCCAGTTAAGAAAGTGTGCAAGTACAGGCTGATTATCAGAAACAGCACAAATATTTTATTTTCCTGCCTGAAAATAGTTGAAAGCAATAGGAACAAGTATCTGGTGCCAAAAAAATACAAATATTATCACTCCAGCATGGGATTCATGARCCAGCTCTCAAATTTGAGTCCAAACACTGCTGACAATTCTTTAAAAAAAGTTCAGTAACATGTTTTTAAAAAATTCAAATGTTTCTGCAATTACTGTTTTCATAGATCACAAAGAAGAAGTATCAGAACGTGAAGAGAAAGGTCTGGCAGTCCTGCTGAGCAAGATGAAAACACAAGAAGAACTACAAAACTCACAAAAACAAACAACCCCTTCCCAACTGTTTTTGGGTAGGTCTTTTTTTCCCATATTTCTCCAAACAGAAAATTAAAAATGTTTGTATATTGAGGATAACATCCCTACATTATTTTAATAAATAATATTGATTTTTTTATTAGAATGTTATTTATTCATACTTGCAGAGGGTGTCCTCTCAAACTGACTGATATTAATGGGACATTAAGGCAAATTGCCCTGCTTCACCCCATATTCTGGGACAGCTGTAGAGGGCTGTGAGAGCCTGTGGTGGCAGAGGACAAGCCAGTCCCTGGTGGTGCCTCCATCCTCTGGGTGGCTGCAGAGGCAAGCAAGGGTCCCAGGAGGTTGCACAAACAACTCCACCACCCTTGTACAGGAGCCACAGAGATCCACATCCTGACTGTGCGTGTTGCTGAGCCCTGGACTAGCTGGGGTGGCCAGGCAGCAGCTTGTCACCATTGTCCGCAGAGAGGAGGGGCAGAGGGAGATGCCTGAGCAGTTCCCWGGGTGAGATCCAAGAGGAGCAGGGACTGGGGCCCTGGAGGCCGGCACAGGCACAGGTGTCYGCAACCAGAGTGCCGCAGGGAGGGTCACCTCGCCAGCGTGGCTCCAGATGGCCTTGCACATGGCTCTCCTCCCGCCCRAGCCGTGTCCATTGAGGCAGCACCTAAGGTCACGGCAAGGCTTGGCAGGGACCTTGCAGAGCTCCCTCTCCCCCGCAGTTGCCTGGGTTTGGAAGGCCAGTGGGTTTGCAAGCGACAAGCTGCTCTCCCCCGAGCTGGGGAAAGCTACCTGGTGACCTTCCAGAGAAGTCAGTGCCTACCAGCCTTTGCCCAGGCAAGAGCGACCTGCCTTCTCCAGGGMAAACATGGAAAAAGCAAAGTAAATCACAGTGGTGCTCCTCCACCCATCCCAAAATTATGGGTTCAGGGTCAGTCACTCCTTTCCTAGGAGACTTGTGCAGCATTATTTGGCTTGTGATATGTACCCAGAGCAGCTGAGAATATTGGATCTGAGCACAGAGGCAGCAGCTCTCACCAGCCAGGTGCTGTGCACCAGGCGTGGAGTWAACACCAGTGCTTGAGAAAGGGCCTTGGATGGCAGATATAGTGCCTGATCAGCCGCTTTTGATGCTCCCAACAGAGCTAGCACTTTCTACCCTAGGGTAGAAAGAACATTGTGTTCCTATTCCCTGCCTTCTCCAGCCCCATGAGTGTCCACATACTGCAGTGTGTGTGCACATTGGTGGGACCTTCACACGGGATCGAGTGTTAGAATCCCTGTCTTCACCAGGGATACCACAGTGACTGTGGGAGTGGGGACATGTCAAATGGCATGTCACACAGTGTGTGTGCCCAGGAATGAGACTGAGACAGCCCAGGATACTGCAAGGGGAGCTCTCTCACCAGGAAGTGACCGGAGTCAAAGGAGATGAGCCTTCCTGGATCACCAATTAAAGATACCTCGAGAGTGACACAAAGTGACAGGATAGCCAAATTTCTGCCCAGAACCACAAACTCCAGGCATCTTGTGCTTTATACGTAGTTTTATGGGCTTCTTTTACAAGTTCAAAGAGCATGAAAAGATGGCCTAAATATAATGAATACAGTTACAACCATACATCACTCAAGCTGAAGCAAGAGTACKGTGAACCTCARTAAAGTATRACWATAACAGCAGGTGTACCAGCTTAGYTTATAACACATCCCTCATTCTCATCCTTGAGTTTAATTTGCTGTTGAGGCACATGCCACAGGCTGAGAATTTCAGCTCATTTAAGGAGTTATGACCCAGTACCAKTCCATGGCTACYGTATTCCAAAAGACTGAGCATCGCYGTTAATCGCAGCTTCCCAGCGGATCCAGAGAGGGAATACCATAAAATTGTTTAGTAAACAGTGCATCTGCTTTGAATAAAGATGAAAGCCCAATATGAAATATTTGAAAGTAATTTTTAAAGAAAAAAGAAAAGGCATAAGTTCTTATTACACGTTTCCACAAAATCCTTTTCTGCTGCTATTACAGTCCGCCTTCGTGGGATAAATGTGTGGTTTACAACATCTACATTACAATGTAGAACTTTTAGCACTCACTCACTTGATGCTGCAACACATGCAGAGACACTTTTTTTTTCTCCTCGATCTTCTTTTGGATATGATTTCTTAAGGCTTGTCTACACAGGGAAAGTTAAGCAGCATTGCAATTCCAGGATAACTACTCTGTGATAGCTCCCTGTGGACACTTCACTGCAATAAAAAAAAGACTTTATTTGGGAATAATTACTGTGCATTGTGAGTAGTGGAATAATTATTCTAAAATAAAAACCAGTCTAATTCCAAGATAAAGAACATACACCCATGCAGGAGTTTTTGTCTGTTTGGGGTTTGGGTTTTTTACTGCAGTGTATGAATTCAAGAGYAGCTAGAAGACTTTATTTTTCCCCCTAGAATAACTGTATTAGTCCATTTTTCCTTATAGATAAAGTATGATATTGAGTTAAATAAAATATCTGTCACCTGGATTCTTCTAGTTTGAAATGTAGTTTTTCTCTGTCCAAAATATTTGTGTTGGCAGCCATTAGCAGGCTGGTGCTCCTTTCCTTGACAAAGATTTTATATTCCTCGGTAACAGGAGGACTTGTCCTCCCCACAATATTCCTTAAATAGGAAATCTGTAGCCGGAAGCCAAAGTGTTACAAATTTTATTTTGTGGGATCATGCTGGAAATTATCTTCTTTTTTTGTACATTCTAGCAAAAAGAACAGTTGTCTCTGGCCCATAAATCCAGAAGAATCATATTGTGACTGGCAAACTCTTATCTAACAGTGTTTTGTCTCTCCTTTCTCCCTGAATGCAAGTGGCTATTTATTTTAAGCARTTAGGTAAAAGATAAAGATTTGAGAAGGCCTTGATGCTTTGCCCGTTGAACAAAGCTGAAATAGCTCTCCACCTGGCCAAGACACCGGCCAACCACAGGCATCTCTCCTGCTCTTGTAGCGCAGATCTTTCTCCAAGTTCACTCAGGCATTTCCTACCTCCTGCATTTATGACCTCTCCTGCCTTTGTATTTTAACTGGCTCTGCTGTCAGGCTGTGGGTGGAGAGAAATGTGTAAAACCACCTGCCCATGATGATGTGTTTCGATTCAGCTTCGGGAAAAAAAGGTTTATTCAGTAATTAAAAACTCTTTTTTGCCTTTAGATGTGCCTAAGCGCTTCGAGCAGAAGCGTAAAACATGCAAACAAATCCATTCCTCATTCATCTTGCTGGCCCGTCATTCCCTTTTAAAGCCATGCAATTCTGTCATTTCAGTTGAAGGTGATCTTCAGGGTTATTAGTCCTTTCATAATTTGGCCTTTCATATCCCTTCTTACCCTTTAGCACTTTTAAGGAGATCTGGCATCAAGGGGTGTTTCAGATGCAGAATGTGCTCATGACATTAACAGTGTTTTAATACACAGGCCAATGGAGATATTTAAAACATCCCACGAACCATAAGGAGTTAAATTCAACTGTCTTCAATATGAATCAGCTTTATGTGCAGATGAATTGCCAGGCAAAGAGCAAACTGCAAATGTTGCTCCTGATTCTGTGTACACCAGCATTTTTGGTAATTTTTAAACATTCTATATTATCTTTTAAACAACAGATGGTGTTAATAAAATTATAAACCACACCCCATAAAATACCAAACAGCAATAGCATTTTCCACGGAAATAATACAAGGTATAATATTTCCACATTTATGAAAAGCTGAGCATGAAAAACATTCAGGTTGCAAAAGATAAGACCCAAAATACTCCTTTTCATTTCTTGTTAATGCAGCTTCAGCATTTTAATTAGTATCAATTACTGCGAATGGAGTTTTGGATGTGTTTTAACTTGTTCAAAAGTTTCAAAAAAGAAAGTTTTTATTTGTTTGGTATTAGTCTCACTGCATGTTCAGATGTGCAATGTGTAAAAAAAAAGGATCTACTTTAAGAAATGGAGTTTGCTTTTAATCACTTAAGCTGAAAGAGATGGATGACATGTWAAGTTTTCTGTGAGCTCTGAGTATTAAATTACTTAATAAAAGAAAAGCAAATTTTGGCAATGCTGGGCAAGTAATCAGAAAATAATGAAAACACTCTTAAATAGGTGACAAGTCAAAGCTCTGTCTAAAGGGCCAATTCAYATTCCAGGAAATCTCACATTAACTTTGATCGAAGCAAGAGCTTTTGGTACTTCCACAGATGGAAAAAAATACAGGCTAGKTAACGTAAAGATCTTTATTCTACTGACATTTTTCAACAGTTTATAAACTGGATGGAAACACCCTGGCTTTTTCCTTYAGACTAAACTTGTGGTCTGAATATCACTCCAGGAGAACACTACAGTAGTTTCTCAGCTACAGTATGGAGACATATGGACAAACAAGTGTCTTCTATACACGCAGGAGAATGCCACCAAGCCTGTCATCACTTGGGTCATTCAGCACTTCCTCTGTCTATTTTGAGCCCAGCCTGCTGCCGAATCACACTATGCTGAAGGGAGAATCTGTTTCTTCTCTCGTCCATCTATCTTTCTGATATTCACAAGGCAGTTCTCTTTCCCCCAGAAGCCCAACAGTCATGGCAGTTCAGCGACTGATCTTAAAGGAGYGAAAGCGGAGAGTGTTAGTTAGAGAGCTGGGCAAGAAGGCTGGTAGTGAGGATCTGAGCAGAGCTAGACTGCAGCACAACCAAGTGTGAACCCAGTCAGACTCTGCACTTAATTATGGAAAGTAGTGATTATGCAGGATGAAAGTCTCGTCTCAGCCAACTGCTGCCAGGTCTACCTGTCTTAAGGTGTTCCAGCAAGGTGTGTGGCTGAATCCTCGTAGCACCACCCTCCTTTCACAGTCTCCTGTGGCATGTGTACATCTTCATTTTATAGTCTTCAGGGCTAGTCCTCTGAGTGTAGTTTGTATGAGTCAAGAGACTCAGGCTGGCRTTACCGAGATCAGAATCTAGCCATTTGTATGTCTGAGCACATATTCTCCTTGAAACAAGTTTGTGGTAGTGTATTCAGGAATGTTTCGCACTCAGGTTCAGATCTGGTTCCAGCTGGAGTTCCCTTGTAATGTTCCAAATCTCATTAAGTTAATGAGAGGTTTTTTTTCCAGCAATTCCAACGGGATTCCCTGTTCCTGTGCCCACATCCTAAGCTCAGCCACGCTCTCGGAAAGCCGGGGTGAGCGTAGGGAGCAAGAGGTCACACTCYACCCTGGCTGCTCCCTTTGCAGCAGGACACTGAGCAGGGAGATGGGGCAGGCAGGTGGCCACTCTCACCTGCCTCCCTTCCCCTGCTCCCMAGCTTTTTCTGTTTATTGGTATGGACAGAGACTTCAATTCAGGAATGTGGGGTAGGAAAATTGCACAAGCAGAAGAAAAATTAAAACTGAATTCTGTGGGGAGTGCACGCTGACATTACAGCGATGGGCAATGGTGTGACCCCCAGCTACAGGTCAAGTTCAATCGTTTTACACTTCCTTTTTTCTCTTCCAAGTATATTATAARATTGCCCTGTCACACCTGGCTGCCTTGTTGACCATCCCAAAAAAACAAGAGACCGCAGACAGAAGAGATTGCCCTCAGATGAACCGGGATGGCTGGAAACCTTGCACAGCAGGTGACAAAGCTGACATTTTCATGGAAAGAAGACTAGCAATCAGGACAGTCAAACCAGTACCTTTAATGAGAACTAGATTCACCCACACAAACAAGTTGAATGGACTTAGAGATASGTATCTTCTCATATCCAAATCATATACTTCCTATTAGCACTACAATTATTATACAGACTCACTAAGAGAAGACTATCTTCCTAAATATTTATTTAGTGCTGATAGAATTGCTTACAAAACCTCTCTCTCATTCTGAGAATCTCTTACAAGACTCCCTTGTTCCCAAGTTCATTATTGCTACTTATATTATTACTGTAAATCTTTCTAATGCCTCAAATGCTTGGCTCAGAAGAACATTTTTATAATGAGGGTGGGGCAATGCAAAACTTTTCCTCTCCTAATTCATTGCTAAATTGTATTTGCAAGTTCAAATGCCAGAGTGATGAAATCACAATATTATTCATTGGATTTTGTTTGATTATTTGGTMGTGTTGTAGGGAACGTATCTATAAAACAACATGAAAAGCAAAGCAACAGAGCTGTAGGGGTTTTCCGGAATTTCTCTTCCGCACACATCAATTTTACTGTATGACTGTCCTGAAAGATTTATGCTTTGTGTTTTGAGGGCCAGGTTTTAAATGGCTTCACAGAATAAAAATATTAAAATTTAAATGCAACTTTAAAAATGTGTGTTGGACCTTTGGGCCTTCTGAAGAGGTCAAGTTCAAGACACTTATAAAAAGACCATTCCCAGAGAGACTGCATGGGAAAGCCTATTAACATTACTGCTTTCCCTTTATTTCCCCTTTGATCATAAAATAAGGTTATGGGTGGCAAAAGCTGTAATGGTGGGAAGATCCCAAATAGGATAGTATGATTTRATCTACTGAATATAAAAAACACACAAATTACCAACAACAATATGGTGGGTTACCAAGCAAGAGTATGACAACAAAATGCCTTACTAAGGAGAAACAAAAACAACAACAACAAAAARGGGGGAGGGAAAGCCCTGTAGRAGTCCACAATAGGAATGAAATTTGTTTTTTCTTAAAAGAAGCAGAGAATTTTCACTTTACTTCTTTAATTAAATCTTATTTTGTCCATATGATAAAAAAGATAACTACTATTTAAAGTGCTCTTAAGTATTGACTAAAAATAAACAAGCTTGGCATCTGGCTTAGGAAATACCAAAGGACAATTATCTGTTTAGGCTAGGGACATGACTCAAAATCTCCATATTCCATATAGAGAGTATTAAAGCCCTCCTTTTCCTACTTCTGCAGGTCTAATAGTGACAGTGAGTGATTTAGGGGAAGAAAGGGAGAATGTACAAATCTACATGAACACTTCCAAGCTCATTTTCATCCAAACAAACTGGTTTTGACTGTTACATATATTTTWTAGTAAAAGCTGGGGTCTTTGTGTCAATTTTGCTGCACAAGGTAAAATTTAGAAAATATACTATATGAGCTGTCTTCCATTGCTGCTAAGGCCATCTTTTACTATGTGGGTACCAAAAGGTTCCTAGTGCAAAACAACTGAAGCTCATTGATTTTAAACAGCCCCATCTAAATAAAAGCAAAATTTGGCTCTGAACACCTCTAGCAGAAAACTCTGCTACTGTCATGAATATCTTAAATGTAATCTTTTTTCTTTTAATTAACATTCTAAAGAGAAGAGGAAGTTGGAAATCCAGATAAATCTGTTATGAGTCAATTAAGAAGCCAGGATTAGCATATGCAATCAAGATGGGTGCAGCAAGATTTCATGGAAGAGTTCATGAGGAAGCAACTAGGATGTATCATTTGCATGGGCAGCCTCCTTGGTTTGTGCTCTGCTCAACCTCAATATTGTTGACTTGACTCATTGCATGAATATTGCCAAGCAGTAGCAAGCCACGATTTCATTTTCCTGCCTGCACAGATACAACTTACCTTGACATGCAGTTTTAAAAGAGACAAATCACATGAACTGTGACGAACGGTAGTGGTCCTTCTTTCTGTTGATGTTCTTTTTAATAAAATGTTTTCCTAAACCTCAGTGGTTTGAATATCATCAGCAGATATTGTAGACTGTCATACTCTTGTCTTGATCTGATAAATGATATTGAATATCCCTCTGGGATTAAACCGGGATACTTCACACGCAGGGCAATGGGTACTTCCACCTGGGCAATGGCAGTCTTTAACAAAGATTGACCAATTAGCAAACATATGAAAGGAATTGATGAACTCACACAAGTTACTGTCAGTTAAGCATTTACATTTTAAAGCCAATTTCCAATTACCAAGACAGTGCAGCACTTTTTTTTTTTTTTTTTTTTTTTTTGTAGTGAAGCAAAAAATACATGAGCTTTATGGTACAGAGCTTGAAACCTTTAACATTTTCATGGAGCACCTACCTATCTGTCTATGGTTTATCTTTTCTACAATTGAACTGAAAGCATGAGTATCCTGGGACAAAAAGAAAATGTTTTCCTGACTTCACCTTTTGCAGAAAGAAGATTTCAAGGCTTTTAAAATACGATACTCAACGGTAATAAAAATAATTTAATCTATATCTGTGATCTCAATTGTTTTTTAAAAAAGCTCTCCATAGCACTGCAGAACAATACAAATTTAGCACAGCTGCTGAAAGACAGTCACTACTGAACTCATTTTCAACATATGGTGTGATTTTGCTTAGATCTACAGATTGAAGGAGTTGAAGAAAACTAAACAATTCTTCATAAATCTCAAGCCTCAGTTACCATGGTTCACAGGAAGCCACACACTTAATGCCAGTCAAGACAACTATTTGTTTAGCACTGACTAGAACAAGATTATAGAACATGAAGAAATAAGAAAAAACTGAATTTCAGCCACCTGAAGCAGYGTTAGAAGCCCCTGTCTGTTTTTGCTGATTTGACATTCAACAGTTACGACAGGCTTTACACAACACTGCTTTCCCTCACGTTGACTAAGGTTTATATTGATACTAATTTAACACAAGATTTGATCCCTTCAGATTCAACAAAGAAAATTATAATGCATCAGAAATATAGTTTCCTAATTTGAAGATTTTGAAAAAAAATTACAATACTGAGGTTTTTGTGGCCTTTTTTAAACCTGCTGCACAATGATAGATGGCAAGGCCCTGACATTGCAGTAAAGACTGACCACTATAATCATGGCAAACGTAAGCCTTTATTCTAGGACAGAAACTTCAAAGTATCAAAAGAAACACTTCTACTGGATCTTCTTTTGTCTTACTGAATCTTGCTCAATTATAGCTCTCTACATCATAAGCAATCATCTAAAAAAAAATAATAAAAAAATAAGGAACCCTGCAATGTTCTACATGGACTACATTTTTAGACAGTGTAAATACATTAAAATATATCAATGTATATGAACAAATTAGGGTAAAAAGGTGTGTTCCAGAGGCCTCTCAATGTGTGCTCACTATTAAAATCTGTCTGAGATCTGTTTGGCAAAAGCAACAATTATATTTYCTATTAAAGAACATGCAATTACAGCCCTCTTAGCACTTCCTGCTTCCTTCAACAATGAAGATCTGTCTGCACTGAAGATTATAAAGTCCTCCACTGTTTCACTAGGTCACCAGTCTAAACAGGCCAATCCACTTTCACGGCAATTTATTCCATATTTTCTCTTTTGGGCCAACTTTTATAATAAAACTGGGCCCAACTGGAGATTTACAGGACTGTCACCACAGGAGAGTTAGTCCCTGTAAAATGGCATATAATGCTGTTTAAACTTAAAACGGCAAAAACTTTTGTCAAGTCCCTGGCATATTTATTCTTGTATCTATTATCTTTGAATTCTTCATCAGACATTGAAAAATATGATCTTCAGACTTCTCACKCTTCCACAGAAGTTGCCACAGCTGTAGAGCTGGTGCAAGTGCTTTATATACTAAACCATTATTTTAGTTCATGGTATTTGTCTGTCATCAGAAAAACCAGAAAGTCTACAGTCAGATTTCTCAGGATCATAAATGGTTTGATTAAACTRTAGATGTTAATTAAGACCCAAATCTGTATCTTCATGCATAGCCAGAATAACCAGCTTGTTAGCTAGGGAAAGCCCAAGATATTTAGAATATTCCATATTGTAGGATGTAGATCACAAGTGGAAGGGTTCCAGGGCAGCTTTGTAACCTACTCTTCAGTTGTATCAAGCAGGTTTGGAGAGGGAAACACATATGGGGCAGACTGTCTGAACTGTGCCCACACATCCTAYATGTGGCAAAAGCAGTCAGTGATGCCATGGCAGAGGAAATCCGTGCACTGGACTGCTGTCAAGTTGTTACCTTTTTTTGGAGGAATATGTTGTCCCCTGATTTTGGAAGTTTTCAAGTAGGCAAAATGATATTATTTTGAAAGAAAAAATAAGCATCTTTAAATATTATTACACTTTTCCTAGAAAAGCCCAAAATTTCAGTGTGTATTTCTGTTTTAATTTAGATTAATTCCATAAAAATATAATTCTAACCTTGCATCCCRCAGGACTCAAAACCAATATGAGTGTCTAGCCATGTTAGCCATTAGAGCTTCTAATGGGAAACACTTACAGTGAGAATTTTCATTATAAATAATGTGCAATCCAACAGCTTCCTGCGCTGTCCTTTGTGATACAAAATAAAAATGGACCAGAAACTGTACTGAGAGAACAGTTACCAGCAGATACCAAGTACTGCTGTTCATTTGAAATGAACTGTTAGGAATAATTAGATACTGATTTATATGGTTAATGGCCTAATCCTATCAAGGATTCTGGTGCCCCAACACCAATTTTTTTTGTCCCATGGTTCTCTGCCAGGTATCCAGAATCATGTTTTGAAAGCATGACTTTCCTGCAGCACACAAGGAGACACCTGGGTGGCCTGGAAAACAGCCAGCACAGCGTGTCTTGACCTCAACATCAGACAACTGGAGTTAATCAGGGGAAAAATGAGGTTTGTCCCAAATCTACAATMCTGCCTCCTTCCAGAGCCAAGGATCTACCCGAGGGTTACCTGTAAAGACAGGGCTCTCTACCCAGGGCTGTCTGAGAGATGCTTCCATCCACTCAATATCTACACCCTCATTCCTTCCATGAAAATAGGTTCCTGTGATCTTTCCTTCAAAACTTATGTTTTATTAAAACATAGCTGGAGGAGAAGCTGGCTTCCCATTTCTCTCTATATAACAACTCTGTGATTAGAGCACTCATGCAATCATGGGATTCATCTCTGCTGCCCTGAAAGGCCCCAATTTACAACTCCTCTCACCCCGGGGAGGACTCTGACCACCAGGCTGATGGTTATTTTAGAAGAGGCAGTCTCGACCCTTCTGCTGAAACAGTGCCCTTGAGCACAAACGAATTCAAGATTCCTTAGATCATAATCTAATGTTTAGGTTATTCCCAGGGCTGGGGCACACACTGAGTTTTCTCGGGATTATTTTTGTCTTTGCTATGTTAAATTGTTGTGGAATACATACGACATCCCTGTAAAAAAAATTTAAAACAAAAACAAAAATAAGAGTAAAAATAAATATAATCCTGGGAATAAGTCCCATTATTACCACAGTGACCCTGCTGCATTTTGTCAAGAAGCCAGTTATGTCAAGGAGTGTGGAGTATGAACCAGGAGTAACCAAAAGTCCAAGGTGACCAAAACATGAGAGTGGAAGAATCTTGTGGTGCTGAGGTCTAGAGGACTTGTGTGGGCACAAACAGTCCTGAATGGCCATCGGGGAATCCCAGGTGAAAAGGAACTAACTCCATGGCAAACCTAGTGCTTTGAGGTTTAGGCAGCTTCTTAGCAGAGGTTTTGTGAATCACAGCTGTTTTGTTCACAGGTTTAAATTCCACCAGATTCCCACATTTCACACCATCCAGATCTTCTTACTGACAGAAACACAAGTATTGACAGAGACATCTTTCTGCTCACCAAAATATCTTTTTATTTAGGAAAAAGCCAGCAGCAATTACTGAAGACAGTTTACACGGAAAGCACTGAGTGGTTACCTTCACAGCAYAATGCCTGCCATGGCTCAGCTGACRGACTGATTATTAAAAGTATTSTGCACCTATGGTTGGGAATCATATTGCAYGGCTTAGGGSTTGACACTGAAACTGCCCWGTCTGTCCACAAGAAGAATTATGCTAAATCCCATTTTTGCTTCACAGCATTCCCAAGGTGAAAATATAATTTTGCAGAAGTAAAATGTTTCTTTTGACATTGTGACTGATGTCTTCTATTCCATGACAGAAACATTAGTAAAAAGCCTCACTAACTAGATGCTATAAACTCCAGAAACAAAGACGTGTTTCTTTGAAACTTCCTTATTCTGGGCATATCCATCTTAGGCCCTTATAAAATCTCTACATTTCTAGAAACCAGTATATTTTTGTCTCTAAAGAGCATGTGGTGAGACATTTATATTAACCTATAGCAGGAAAAGCTTTTGCACTGGACTGACCAAGAGTGCCAYAAAAAAGGCAAATTTCTCCTATTTTTTTCTGGGTTTTTTAAACCTATTTACTAAGATCTAGTGGCACACCTTGTAACTCCTAGTTAGGTATTCAAAATTGCAACATGACTACAAGTTAAATATAATTTGTGAAATATATGCCATATTTGATAAAAAATGCATGTAGTCAGAATCATATGATGACTTAATTTGCATAGATGTAAAACCAGAATTTATTATACACAACCTATATTCATAAAAGTAGACAGTCACCTGGTTTCTCTTCACTGGTTTAATCTGGCAGTCCCTCACTAGAGGCAACAGAATTTTTAAAAGCAAGACAAACCAGATACCAAGTGGAAGGAGAAAAGAACAGACAATGTGCAGGAAAAGTGGTTCACACAAATATTAATATAACTCCTTCAGTCCTTTAAAAAATTATGCTTTTAGACTGATGGAAGATGGAGACGGCAGTCAGGCAAAACAGAAGCGCGTCTGACATCACAGATGCACCTGCAAGAAGTTGATCTTCTTTTCCATAAAGCAAAGTTTTAAGAGGAAATCTACAGGGTGCAGTTTACTTTTTTAGGTAATCCAAAGATTTCCTGTAACAGAGATGTGGAGCAGAAAGTAGTTACCATCTTGGAGAGAAGGCACATGGACTGAGGTACTGTGTGGCATCAGGGACTGGAAACGTGGGCCTTCAGTGAATGATTGCAGAG
This sequence comes from Malurus melanocephalus, assembly GCF_030028575.1. Taxonomy (NCBI): domain Eukaryota; kingdom Metazoa; phylum Chordata; class Aves; order Passeriformes; family Maluridae; genus Malurus; species Malurus melanocephalus. Next base: position 251,023 of record NW_026623668.1, read on the forward strand.
AACTCAACCCAGTCTGGAGACAGACAGATGAATATGTTATTATTGACATGATACCCACTTCAGAAAATAATTTTTGGAAGACATATTCAAGTAACAAGATAGTCTAGGCCTGAGCTGGAGAGATTAGTGTCTAACCAGCTAATAATAAAACAACCAAAATAACCAAAAGGCTGCAGAAATGCACTGAAGGTACATTCAGAAAAAGGCATCTGGCTATCTTCCATTGAGCCACTAGCAAGATGAAACTCAGAAAAGGTTGTGGTACAGCCGACAATGGCCACTTGCATTTAAAATATGTACAGAAGGCACTTGAGCATGGTTGTATCTATTGACTACCATTTTCATATACAACTGAAAACATTTATAACTGGTTGGAACACAGTTACTCAAACCAAGTCTTAACGTTTCATCAAGCTGCTGAGAWATCCATACATAGACCATATCAGTATGCAGGTTTCTTTGTTATATTTCACAAGTAAGAACATATAAATAGTTTACAAAACTTTGCATGTTAAGATGGAAAAAAGACCCAAATGTTATTTTCAGTTTCTGAGGTGCTCAGCTTAAGCAAACCATGAGGAAAGTAAGCAATTATAAGGAATGCTCAGTGGCATGTAATGGTTTTYACTGATACAGCATTATCCAAGTACTAAAAGCTGGAAATAAACCATACTTGATAATGTACATATTACTTTAGAATGACATGAGCACTACTGAGAGTTCTGTTGCTCATCTGTAACTTCAGGCAGAAGATGGCTTTCGCTGTCAACCACGGGTCAACATAACTCTCAAGTAGGCACACGTTTCTGCAGTGTTTCTTCTTGATAATGAACATTTCATTTCAAGTCCCAGATAATATCAGATACAGAAAAAAAACCCCACACATGTATGTATTTGGTTCCTGGATCTATGTGGACGCTTTTAACCCCACTCTACTCCTCGCTGAACTTCACTTTCCACCCCTCTGTACTCATGTCTAAACATAAAGGTATTTACATGTCTGAAAGGAACTGGAAAGCAACTGTGATATTTCCCAGAGGATTTTAAAGCTCTTCTCACACAAAAGTAAAGYATCATTATGCCACTGTAGCACTTCAATAAGGGGCACCTCAGGAAGGGCCTCTGACATAGTTACGGTTAGCAGATTCATCACTTTCACTACCTCACTTGTAAAAGAAAGATTGGAGCAGAAATATTTTCAGTTAGTATTATCTTTCCCAGGAATCAGTTACATCTGTAGTCCTTATAGAATGTGCCATCAGTGAGATGGTCTTTGGATAAATGTAATTTTATGCACTGTTGGAAGTCCCTAAAACTGATGTGTCTTTGAAATCGTGTGTGTATCTGTTGTTCCTTGGCAGGTTCYAAATCCACAAATTCATGAGTGGCTTATTGTGATTCATATGCCACTTTCATTTTTGGCAGGTAATGCTAATGGTATTGGAGAATGACTATTTGAATGAGATCTGCACCCACTTCCCTCAAATCAGGACTCTAAAAATGCTCAAAATGGAGCTGTCAGCATAAATAATAATAAAAAAAAAACAAACCAGAATGCGAACACTTATTCTGTATAGGGTTTCGACTGCACAATTCGAGGCATCAGGGATGAGCAGGATAAACAGGACTTTCTGTAGTTCCTGTAGAAGGTTGGGCAAGCAAACATCTGGGGGTGGACATTGAGGAAGAGGAAATATCTACGAGTCAGTAATAGGAAAGTTATATTGTACACCTGCTTTTTAGGCATGCCATCTGTGCTCAGTCATACCACAGAGCTTTGATGACATGCCACAGCTAAAGGGCAGGCAATATATGTCTTGCTTCAGTGACATGAATGACACAACTTGGTAAAACTCACTGCTTAACGATATAAATCATAACTCTCAAACACAGTATATGGTTGGCCCATATGTTTTTAGGTGTTTAGACCCATACTRGGTATTTTGACACTGAAAGCACTGAAGGAGCATTATGGTGAAAGCTAAGTAAGCAATAGCACCTYACCTATACTAACGCTGGATGTCCCATTATATTTTGTTGGTCTGTACCTATACCCTAACATCCAGGCTAATATTGTCTACAGACCCTAATAACAAGCAATTCTATTCCCATTTACTGCTGACAGTCTGACATAAAATATTTGTTTCTGAAGTAAACTGCCCAATGTAGTTTAAAAGTGCTACCACTTTTTTTTTTTTTTTTTTTTTTTTTTTTTTTTTTTTTTTTTTTTTTTTAAGCTGGATAGATCTTACCTTTTAAAAACAAAATGTGTCCTTAAAATAAAGTGTGCGTATTTTGACTGATACACAAAGTTGATGAAAAATAATGTTTTTGTTACATTTCTGCTTTAAGGAAGGATTTTCCGTTGTGCACTTGAGGATTTTTAAGAGGGAGTTTGGTCTAAATTCAGTTCCAGTTCTGGATCTGGTCTTAAATCCATGTGTAGCCTCAGGCAAATGTCTTAATTTTCCTGTTTCAGTTTCCCTGCCTTTAAAGTGGGGATAACGTGACTAACCCAAATAGCTTAGTTGCAATTTGTAGCAATGAGTAACTTGATTATTAGATTTCTAAAACATGAAACATGATTATTATTAGGGCTTACTGACCAGCCAGTCAGAAATGCGATACAAATAAAGGAGRTGGGTTTTTGACGGTAGAAGGATGTAGGTTAGTCAGTCTGTCAGAGCAGCTCCACAAGGAGACAACTCTAGGGAGTGGAAAGTTGGACCTAGAAAAGTGAGAATGTTCCCTTTGTACTGATTTCCTATTTATTACCCCATGGTATCAAAGGACCATAAAAAGCTTAGTCCTCTCTGAGAAATGAATAGGTCCAAAGCACTACAACAAATCAGCTGCAGGCAAATAAATTTTTATCTGTGTAAGTGAGCTCAATGTTATTTTCTAGTGGAAATGTCAGAATTGATTAAAGACCTAGCATTTCTATTTAAAATGAGAGAGTAGGGGATGATACATTTTAAACGGAGAAAAAGTCAGAGGACTGATAACATGGAGATAAAGGGGTGAATTAATTTCTGGTGTTATTGCAGTAATTTGGTACTCAACACATTGAGTCCAAATTTGCACCACTGTACCTATTATAAATAGGAGTGTCTTTTAATAACTGTGACAAAAATACTCTCCCCACTGGCAAGGTCAATATTATTAATTGCTATTCCTATTATTAACCTTTGGGCTTGTGTATCCTCCATGGATTAATGATTATTCAATAACTGAGCTACAAGGTTAACTTTCTAATAGCAATTAATAAAAGGACATGCTGCTGGGCTAACCAGGAAAAGCAACAACCTATCAACTTCTTGGCCTTGGTCTTGTTTCATGCTAAATTGCATACAGGAACTGTACCTGTCAGTTCCCCAGGGCTGAAAGAGAAAATCTGCCTCAAAGTCGAGAAA